>NC_041218.1:51152164-51152729 GCF_002837175.3 Physeter macrocephalus
TATATGTACCACATCTTCTTTATCCATTCGTCTTTCGATGGGCATTTAGGTTGCCTCCATGACCTGGCTATTGTAAATAGTGCTGCAATGAACATTAGGGTGCATGTGTCTTTTTGAATTGCAGTTTTCTCTGGGTATATGCCCAGTAGTGGGATTGCTGGATCATATGGTAATTCTATTTTTAGTTTTTTAAGGAGCCTCCATACTGTTCTCCATAGTGGCTGTATCAGTTTAATTTCCCACAAACAGTGCAAGAGGGTTCCCTTTTCTCCACACCTTCTCCAGCATTTGTTGATTGAAGATTTTCTGATGATGCCCATTCTAACTGGTATAAGGTGATACCTCACTGTAGTTTTGATTTGCATTTCTCTAATAATTAGTGATGTTGAGCAGCTTTTCATGTGCTTCTTGGCCGTCTGTATGTCTTCTTTGGAGAAATGTCTATTTAGGTCTTTTGCCCATTTTTGGATTGGGTTGTTTGTTTTTTTAATATTGAGCTGCATGAGCTGTTTATATACTTTGGAGATTAATCCTTTGTCCATTGATTCGTTTGCAAATATTTTCT
>NC_041218.1:51152739-51153776 GCF_002837175.3 Physeter macrocephalus
TTGATTACTGTAGCTTTGTAGTATAGTCTGAAATCAGGGAGTCTGATTCCTCCAGCTCTGGTTTTTTCCCTCAAGACTGCTTTGGCTATTTGGGGTCTTTTGTGTCTCCATACAAATTTTAAGATTTTTTGTTCTAGTTCTGTAAAAAATGCCATTGGTAATTTGATAGGGATTGCATTGAATCTGTAGATTGCTTTGGGTAGTATAGTCATTTTCACAATATTGATTCTTCCAATCCAAGAACATGGTATATCTCTCCATCTGTTGGTTTCATCTTTAATTTCTTTCTTCAGTGTGTTATAGTTTTCTGCATACAGGTCTCCCTAGGTATGGAGACAAAGTCTCCCTAGGTAGGTTTATTCCTAGGTATTTTATTCTTTTTGTTCCTTGATTGATTTCCATATATTGAAGAATCCTTGCATCCCTGGGATAAATCCCACTTGATCATGGTGTATGATCCTTGTAATATGTTGTTGGATACTGTTTGCTAGTATTTTGTTGAGGATTTTGCATCTATATTCATGAGTGATATTGGTCTGTAATTTTCTTTTTTTGTAGTATCTTTGTCTGGTTTTGGTATCAGGGTGATGGTGGCCTCACAGGATGAGTTTGGGAGTGCTCCTTCCTCTGCAACTTTTTGGAAGAGTTTGAGAAGGATGGGTGTTACCTCTTTTCTAAATGTTTCATAGAATTCACCTGTGAAGCCATCTGGTCCTGGACTTTTTGTTTGTTGGAAGATTTTTAATCACACTTTCAATTTCATTACTTGTGATTGGTCTGTTCATATTTTCTATTTCATCCTGGTTCAGTCTGGGAAGGTTATACCTTTCTAAGAATCTGTCCATTTCTTCCATTTTATTGGCATAGAGTTGCTTGTAGTAGTCTCTCAGGATGTTTTGTATTTCTGCGGTGTCTGTTGTAACTTCTCCTTTTACATTTCTAATATTATTGATTTGAGTCCTCTCCCTCTTTTTCTTGATGAGTGTGGCTAATGGTTTATCAATTTTGTTTATCTTCTCAAAGAACCAGCTTTTAGT
>NC_041218.1:51154916-51156129 GCF_002837175.3 Physeter macrocephalus
ACCTTATGGAAGTTCCCTTGTATGTTATTTGTCGTTTTTCCCTTGCTGCTTTCAATAATTTTTCTTTGTCTTTAATTTTTGCCAGTTTGATTACTATGTCTCTCAGTGTGTTTCTCCTTGGGTTTATCCTGTATGGGACTCACTGCACTTCCTGGACTTGGGTGGCTATTTCCTTTCCCATGTTAGGGAAGTTTTCTACTATAATCTCTTCAAATGTTTTCTCGGGTCCTTTCTCACTCTCTTCTCCTCTGGGACCCCTATAATGCGAATGTTGTTGCGTTTAATGTTGTCCCAGAGGTCTCTTAAGCTGTCTTCTTTTCTTTTCATTCTTTTTTCTTACTCTGTTCCACAGCAGTGAATTCCACCATTTTGTCTTGCAGGTCACTTATCCGTTCTTCTGCCTCAGTTATTCTGCTATTGATTCCTTCTAGTGTATTTTTAATTTCAGTTATTGTATTGTTCATCTCTGTTTGTTCTTTAATTCTTGTAGGTCTTTGTTAAACATTTCTTGCATTCTATCTTGTTCCTTCATCTGGTGCATAGCCCTCTGCCTTTTCATCTGGTCTGTCTTTCTGTGAATGTGGTTTTTGTTCCACAGGCTGCAGGATTGTAGTTCTTCTTGCTTCTGCTGTCTGCCCTCTGGTGGTGAGGCTATCTAAGAGGCTTCTGCAGGTTTCCTGATGGGAGAGACTGGTGGTGGGTAGAGCTGGCTGTTTCTCTGGTGGGCCAACTTCAGTAAAACTTTAATCCGCTCGACTACTGATGGGTGGGGCTGGATTCCCTCCCTGTTGGTTGTTTGGCCTGCGGCAACCCAACTCTGGAGCCTACCTGGGCTCTTTGGTGGAGCTAGTGGTGGACTCTGGGAGGGCTCCCACCAAGGAGTACTTCTCAGAACTTCTGCTGCCAGTGACCTTGTCCCCACGGTGAGCCACAGCCACCCCCTGCCTCTGCAGGAGACCCTCCAACAGCAGCAGGTAGGTCTGGTTCAGTCTCCCCTGGGTTCACTGCCCCTTCCCCTGGGTCCGGATGTGCACACTACTTTGTGTGGGCAGGCGGATTCTTAACCACTGTGCCACCAGGGAAGTCTCCTTGGCAATTTATTTTCTAAAAAACTTCTTATTAGCAACTGACAAAGGATTAATCTCCAAAATTTATAAGCAACTCATGCAGCTCAGTAACAAAAAAACAAACAACCCAATCCAAAAATGGGCAG
>NC_041218.1:51156935-51178131 GCF_002837175.3 Physeter macrocephalus
AACATATGTATATGTATAACTGATTCACTTTGTTGTAAAGCAGAAACTAACACATCATTGTAAAACAGTTATACTCCAATAAAGATGTTAAAAAAAATAAAAAAATAAATAAAATAAATAAAAAACTTATTATGGACATTTTCAAACTTAATACAAAATTAGATAGAATACCCAGTTTCAAGCAATTATCAATTAATGGCTAATGTTGTTTCTTCTGTATTACTATTTTCCCCCCCTCCACACAGAATTACTTTAACAGCAAATCCCAGACATATCTTTTCATCTGTGAATGCCTCAGTATATAGCTCTGAAAATAAAATCTTTCTGTTTTGCTTTACCATAAGACCCTTATCACACCTACAAATTTAATGGTAATTCCTTAAGATCATAAAAAATCCAGTCATTCATCAGATTTTCCTGGTTGTCTCATTAATGCTTTTAAAGAATAGTTGATTTGTTAAAGTGGGATCCAAACATGCACGTTGCATTTGGGTGTTAGGTCTTGTAAATCTTTTAAAATCTGACTATTCGTCCTTCCTGTTTGTTTTCTTGTCATTTATTTGTGAAGAAACTTGGTCTTTTGTTCCCTAGATGTCCCTCACTTTGGATTTTGCTGAATGCCTCCCCATGGAGTTGTGAATATGTTCCTCTTTCCCCTTGCTTTTCCTGTAAACTGGTAGTTGGCTCTAGAGGCATAACCAAGTTGGATTTTTTGGCAAGACTACCTCATGGGAGGTGCTGTGAACTTCCTGTTACACCCCATCAGGAGATATGTCCTGCCTCGCTTTCTCTTTCTCTTATATTTGGTAAAATACACATAACATCAAATTTACCCTTTTAGCCACATTAAAGTGTACAGTTCAGTGGTATTTAATACATTCACCATGTTGTGCAACTACCACCACTATCTAATTCCGGAACTTTTCCGTCACCTCAAAAAGAAACTCTGTACCCATTAAGTAGTCACTCCCCATCTCCCTCTCCCCAGCCCCTGGCAGCCATGAATCTACTTTTTGTCTCTCTGAATTTTTCATATAAATGGAATCATGTAATAAGTGGCCTTTTGTATCTGGCTTCTTTCACTTAGTATAATGTTTTCAAGGTTCATGCATGTTTGTAGCATGTGTCAGTACTACATTCCTTTTTTAAAATAATTAATTAATTTTTGGCTGTGTTGGGTCTTTGTTGCTGTGCGCGGGCTTTCTCTAGTTGCGGTGAGTGCGGGCTCCTCCTTGTTATGGTGCGCCGGCTTCTCATTGCAGTGGCTTCTCTTGTTGCGGAGCATGGGCTCTAGGTGCACGGGCTTCAGTAGCTGTGGCACACGGGCTCAGTAGTTGCGGCTCTAGAGCGCAGGCTCAGTAGTTGTGGCACTCGGGCCTAGTTGCTCCGTGGCATGTGGGATCTTCCTGGACCAGGGCTTGAACCTGTGTCCCTTGCATTGGCAGGCAGATTCCTAACCACTGCGCCACCAGGGAAGTCCCCTGCATTCCTTTTAATGGCTAAATAATATTCCATTTTGTGGAATTTTATTTATCTATTCCTCAGTTGATAGACATTTGGGTTGTTTCCACCTTTTGACTTCTGTGAACAGTGATGCTATGAACATTCATGTACTGTTTTGCTGGAACACCTGTTTTAATCACTAGGAGTGCCTCTCTTTTTGTGGTGTTAGGACTCATCGGTGGGTTCAGTTGGCCTCAGCCTGATCCATATATGATAATGTTCCCTGTGGGCCTTTCTTCTATTGATTTTAGCCACTATTGATGACCACTGCCTATTCCAATAGGGTTCCAACAGCACACTTCTCATAGAGGTCGAGGTGGTCTAACCATTTTACTTTCAGTTAACATTAAAGCAGCACTGTTCTGGGTAACCAAGTTCATGCATTCCTATGAGGGGAAGAAAATGGGGGGCAGGGGGGCTGGTGACCAAAAAGTGTGAGAAAAGCTGCATATGATGGATGCCCTTGCTGCAGACTGCAGTGCTCACTCACATGCTAAGGCCCCTGGGAAGCTGGGTAGTCAAAAAGCCTGTTTAGCTTTAACTCTGTATTTCCCAAGTTTATTTGACTATGAATATTTTTTTCTTTATACTTATTCTAATTATCCATTGGAACATGCTTTGGAGAATATTGTTTTAGTGTCTAGGTTACTTAAAATAGTACTAATTAATTTATACCTATGTGTTTCTTAGCTGTTTGGAACTGATCTGACAGTCCCCAGAAGCTTCTATTATCGCTTAGTGGCCATAAGTTAACCATATTCTTGCAAAATCCCTGGACAGCAGAGTTGGCAATATTTCTGGCAAAGCTTCACCTGGAAATTCTGAATTGAGATTATGTCCTTGGGAATGAATGCTTGAGTCAAAGAAGCAAATATCAATTTCACCCATCACCTCAATCTTAAGTGTCTGATGGACACCTGTGATAAACCTTAGAGAAGCACCATACGGATGAGTAAGCCAGAGCTGCTTATCATTCCTCTCTGCTCTTCATTGCTTTACTCCGCACGGCCCCCAAACCATGCCGAGGTCCCCCTTCATGTTTCCCTGGGTCACACTGTTGGGGGCTCTGTCCCACCACCCACACGTCAGCGAGGTTAGATAATGCTAAACACAGAGGTCACGTGGAGAGAGGGTCTAGCAGACTCCTTGGTTGACTTTCTAAGGTCAGGGATTTGACAGAACTCCTTTCCCGTGGCCACTTTAATGCATTTCACTTACTAGTTTGCTTTTTAAAAGTTTTTAAACAGTCAACCAGCCACGCAAAATGCTGTGTGATGTGCACCTTTGAGGCCAGAAGCATGGCACAAAGGTGGTGCCTGCCCTCGCCATTTAGGTGGGCTCAGCAGGGTAGCAGGGGCTTGTGGGGAGTGGGAGGAGGCTGGTAGGAGGAAGAGTAGTTAGCAATCCCGTGTGGGGAAAGTGGAAACCCTGGGCCATTTCACTGTTAAAGAGAGGACCCAGCTCTGTGAAGTGTGTGCTGTAACTGGGGCTTCTAGGTAGAGGCGGTAATGAAGGTCAGCCAGAGTATAGCGTGGTTCCAGGTCAGAGATTTGCTGGGGATACAGGGGAAGGGGCCTGGCCAGAGTTGGGCAGGGTGCCAGGACCCTGGAAGTCATCTGCCTTGGTCCTGATGGGCTCAGGAGTTAGGCAGGGCCGAGTATGCTTGCGAGAGGCCTCACTGGCCTAACCTAAAAATTAACTTATACAATCTAACATCCAGCATCCTAGGACAGGCTGGCATTGAGAGGCAAGATAATGGAGCAGTTGAGAGCACAGATGTCGGTGCCAGACTTCCAGGGTTCAAATGCTAGCTCTGCTGCTCACTAGCTGTGTGACCTTGGGCAAGTCACTCCACCTCTCTGTGCCCCTGTCTTCCCAGGGAGGAATAAAAGTAATACCTACCTTATAGGGTTGTTTATGAAGATTAAAGGAGTTAAGATATGCAAAAGCACTTAGAACCGTGCCTGGCACCTAGTAAAGTGTTGAGATTTACCTGTTATGATTAAATGGTGGGCTTAGAGAACATATCCGTGAGCTGCTGGGTACTGAGAGCTGCGGGGGTGCTGGGTAAGCAGTGGGGAGGAGGGGGGCTCCAGGGCAGGTGGGCAGGAGCAAAGGAGAGAGGGAAGGGACTCTGCCTGTGGGCAAGCCAGGGAGGGGAGAGCTGGATCTTGAACTCACCAGACACCCCACCGTTTTTGGAACAGGGAAGGTTGCAGAGCCCTGTTCTGTGCCCATAGGCCCAGATCACAGTTTGCTCCTGTCTCCCTAGGAAAAAGGGGGTCATGGCCACGTTCACATCCCTGTCCCTAGGTTACCTGAGTTCCCCTCCTGGCCTCCTTCTCCAGTGGTTCCCATGTGTCTCTCATCTGTTCTCTTTAGAACAGTCACAAAAGTTTCAACTAAACTTAGTATCAGGTTATAATTCTTTTTCCTGATGACTCAGCTTGTTTTTCCTTTTTATTTTCTGCATGAGAAAAGGGAAAACCTTCCCTAGGATCACTGAACACAGCCTTCCTTTCTCTTGATAATAGCCTGGTGAAGGTGGGGAGGGGGTAGTGCCCGGAAACTGCCAGGCAAGTAGAGCTGACTGTCCACACGTCACAGTGTCCAGAGGCTTCTGTGTCCCCGTGTCCCCTGCTACCTGGCCTGTCGGCACCGGCTCCAGGGGGCTCTGCGTGCTCACTGGCCCAGCTTTCAGAACCAGGCCTCCACCAGCCAGCCCGGTGGGGGGCTCCAGCTCCATCTCCCCATGGTGACGTGGGATCTGTTTCATCTCAGTATATAATTAGCTAAAACTAGACCAAGTCACTGCTTTTAACAGCTCTTTTGCCTCCTGATCTTACCCACTCCCATTTTTGTTTTGGAAGGATCTTCCTTTCCACTTCAGGGTCCAGAAATATATATTTGGTTTTGTTTAAAAATTGTTTTCTAATATCAATGCGACCGTCTTACTCTCTAACTCTGCCAGCACCCTCCTGCCTCTTTTTCTTACCTGTGCCATTTCCTCTCTAGGTCGTGTCCTCAGCCTTGTGCTTGGGTATGAAAGCATCCTGGACGTTGGGCATCTAGGTCTTCCCCCCTCTCACCTCCACTTGTGTCCCACTGTCTTCTCTCAGCACCACCTCTGGACCAGTTCGGTGGACCCCAGCCCTTGGTTCAGACCTTTCTGTTTTGGGGCCACACGGCAGCTTGGTGTGTTAAGGGCAAACCTCACTGGCATCTAGGTTCCCCATACACTGCTTTGATGTTCCCTCGTCAGCAGCAGCCTCAGTCCCTGTGTCACACTGAGAGCCAGCCCCTATCTCATAAGCACTATTAAATTTAAAAAGTAGGTCCATATTTGGCACTGCCCACTCAGCACGAGGTGCTAAAGTCTGCACTATTCACTGCTAAGTTCTTTGTGAGTTTCAGTCAGCTCCTTACTTTCTTCGTCTCTAAAGGTGGCCTCTGCTTCTTTTCCTGGCTTCACACCCTGGGTGAGGAGAAAGGTAGTGAGATGCTCCTAAGACCAAAGTCATGATTGCTCCCCTTTCCTGAGGGTCTCCAGACACAGGTTCAGGGGCACGTGTAGGTAGTGTAGGTTTGTATGTTCTGAGGGGAGAAGTGATTCCACAACAGAAAGAAGTGGCCTCACAAGAGTGAAAGGACAACTTCAAACATGCTGTCAGTAACTCATCAAATGACAGCGATGAAGTAACCCTTCAGGTCATGCCTGGCAGCCAACTGATCCTGGGCAGGGGAAACCAATGGCCAAAGAGAGGAGGAAGCACACCTGAGCCAACTTGCTCACGAGCTGCAATATGCAAATGTGGGTACAAAGTGGTTACTTAATTCCTGTACCTGTTCTGACTCAGCACACGCTTGAAGTATTTATTATTTATTTATTTTAACATCTTTATTGGAGTATTATTGGTTTACAATGTTGTGTTAGTTTCTGCTGTATAACAAAGTGAATCAGCTATACGTATACACACTAGAAGTATTGGGCCAGGATTTGACAGGATGCCAATCCAAACCATCCGTGGTTTTTTTTTTTTTTTTTTTTGCGGTACGTGGGCCTCTCACTGTTGTGGCCTCTCCCATTGCGGAGCACAGGCTCCGGACGCGCAGGCTCAGCGGCCGTGGCTCACGGGCCCAGCCGCTCCGCGGCACGCGGGATCCTCCCGGACCGGGGCACGAACCCGCGTCCCCTGCATTGGCAGGCGGACTCTCAACCACTGCGCCACCAGGGAAGCCCCCATCCGTGGTTTTAAAGTGACTGTACTTAGCTGACTTATTTGTGATCCCCTCTTCATTACTGTGTCTTGGACAGTATCAAAAAAGACCTGCCTGTGGCTGTTTATATAAATCTTCAAGTTCAGTATCTTGTGAGCTTCCAAAACTTTTGTTGGCAGAATATGGTAGTGCTTTATAAATGCATGTGGGAGAGAACCTTGAAAAGATGGTAAACTCGTTTATAGAAGAGGTAGCAAACAATGGCCTTTCTGGAACATAGAAAACAAAATGTATGCATCTGCTTTAAGCAGCTTTTTATTAGCGAAATGCACGGCTTGCTTTATAAATAGTAAAAACCTAAGCCTTGGCAGCAGTTTTAATTCTCCAGGGAGCACAGATTATGTTCAAAGGGCTAAAATGGTTCATGGTTAGATCAGAATGGGTTACGGAACAATTAGAAAATTCAACTCAAAATAAATGTTGAGGGGCTTCCCTGGTGGCGCAGTGGTTGAGAATCTGCCTGCCAATGTAAGGGACACGGGTTTGAGCCCTGGTCTGGGAAGATCCCACATGCCGCGGAGCAACTGTGCCCGTGAGCCATGGCCGCTGAGCCTGCGCGTCTGGAGCCTGTGCTCCGCAACAAGAGAGTCCGCGATAGTGAGAGGCCCGCGCACCGCGAAGAAGAGTGGCCCCCACTTGCCGTAACTAGAGAAAGCCCTCGCACAGAAACGAAGACCCAACACAGCCAAAAATAAATAAATAAATTTTAAAAAAATGTCGACTGAGTGGTTCTAGGACTGAGCGCTGTTACTGGCGGGTGGGGTGTCTAACATTTGGATGCATCTGAATTATCATCACAGAGTGAGAGAGGACCTTAGCCGTCATCTTCTCTCTTTTCCCCAGCCTCCAGTCCTGGAACCTCTGACAGCCTATATGGTTGACCTTGCCCAGGACCTCACAGGCAGCCTACCTCGTGGATGCTTGCCCAGATCTAAGCTTATACGGTTTCCCCGTGGCCTCGAAATACCCAGCTTCCTCTCTGAATGGCCCAGAGTGAATGCATGTCTATAAGACAGGTTTTCTAATACCTGAAGTTAGGTCTCATGTGTCTTCCAACTTGGCTTTTCCTTTTTCGGGCTGATTCTGTGGATCTGGATCCTTCTGAGGTGGCTCACTTAATCAAAGAGAATGAACTTCCTGGAGAGAAGAGAACAGTGCTTCAGCCAAGCAAAGAGTAGTAGCTGTGCTTCTAAACTAGACTGTCCAAAAAGCCCATGAGCATTTTCTAGACCAGCATCCCATCTCATTCAGCCTTTCCTCCCTTTCAGAGTTTCCAGAACTTTCACCATCCTGGAGGTCCAGCACTAGCTGGCATCAATTAACCAATGGTCTTAAAAGGGATAATAATATTCCATTGTATGTATACATATATACACACAGCATTTTGTCCATCTGTTCGTCCATTGATGCATGCTTGGATTGCTTCCACCTTTGACTCTTGTGAATAATGCTGCTATGAACATGGCTGTACAAATATTTGCTCAAGTCCCTGCTTTCATTTCCGTGGGGTATATACCCAGAAGTGGAATTGCTGGATCATATGGTAATCCCATGTTTTGAGGAACTGTTATGCTGTTTTCCACAGGAACTGCACATGATCATTTTTTTTTTACTGCATATGCTATAGTATAACTATAACAATTTATTAGATATTGCCAAACTTTTTTCTAAAATTATATACACACACACACACACACACACACACACACACACACACACACACATACCCCTACCAGCAGTGACCCAAATCTTTGCCAACACTATTATCAGATTTCTTAATTTTTGCAAATTTTGTGGTTTTAAAATGATTATTTTATCATGGCCTTAATTTTTATTTCCCTAATTACCACTGCAATTACTCATTTTACATGTTTGTAAGTTTTGTTTTTCATATGGAAGTCTTTAATCCATTAAGAATTAATTTTTGTGTATGGTGTATGATAGAAATCTAATTTTACTCTTTTTTTAAAAAAATTGATTTATTTTATTTTTGGCTGTATTGGGTCTTTGTTGCTGTGCACAGGCTTTCTCTAGTTGAGGTGAGCAGCGGCTACTCTTCATTGCAGTGTGCAGGCTTCTTATTGTGGTGGTTTCTCTTGTTGCAGAGCACGGGCTCTAGGCATGCAGGCTTCAGTAGTTGTGGCTCGCGGGCTCAGCAGTTGTGGCGCACAGGCTTAGTTGCTCCGCGGCGTGATCTTCCCGGACCAGGGCTCGAACCCATGTCCCCTGCATTGGTAGGTGGATTCTTTTTTTTTTTTTTTTTTTAACCACATATCTCTTCCCTCTTGCGTCTCCCTCCCTCCCACCCTCCCTATCCCACCCCTCTCATGGTCACAAAGCACAGAGGTGATCTCCCTGTGCTATGCAGCAGCTTCCCACTAGCTATCTAATTTACATTTGGTAGTGCATATATGTCCCTGCCACTCTCTCACTTCGTCGGTAGGTGGATTCTTAACCACTGCGCCACCAGGGAAGCCCTTTACTCCTTTTTATGTGGATAACCAAGTGTCCTGGCTCCATCCTTTTCCCATAGCCACTATCTCATATGTCAAGTTTCCATATATGGTTGGTTTGCCTCTGAGCTGTTTGTTCATTTGGTTACTTTGTGAACCTACGTTAATGGCATCTGTTCTCTTTATCAGGAGGGGACAATGAGGTATTGAGAGAGACTGATCCTGGGTTAATTGGGCACTTACTGTCCAGCATTGTAATTGCACCTGGCTATGGACGAGGTGGTTAGAATTGGCCTGCTGGTTGAATAAAGTCCATGCACTCATGGAGCTCAGAGATATACATATTTAAATCCCGATGATGTAATGTGGTAAGTGTGGTAATAGAGGAATAGCTGACATGATATGAGAAAAAAACAGCAAAGAAACAACTAACTAGTATTTGGGTGTCCAAGAAGGTAACAAGGGTGTGACCATTTCAGATGAGCTGAGGTCTAGAGGTACACAAACTTATTATCAAATCCCAGTGCTCCTACTTATTAGCTGTGTGACCCTGAAAAATTCTCAAGACATCGTTGAGCCTCAACTTCCTATCTATTCAACAGAGGTAATACTACTACTTACCTCAGAAGGTTGCTGGCAAGATTAAAACAAACCATATATCAGGAGCACTTAGCCCAGGGCCTGACACAGTGGAAGTCCTCAATACATGTACACCTATCAATTCATTCATCCAATAATATTAACTGAGTACCTACTATGTGCCAGACATGGTAATAGGCTATAAGTACAAGTGTGAGAAGGCAAATGGTCTTTGCTCTCATGTAGCTTTTGGTCAACCAGGATACACATATGCTTATAAAATATTCACACAAATATATCATTACAGATTTGATGAGTGCTATAAAGGGAAATCATCGCATGCTAGGATAGAACAGAAGAGGGAAACCTGATTGATGATGATTGTTTTTATTGTCACTACACATTTCTGAGCTGGGACTTGAAGGGTGGATAGGAGTTTATGGGCACGGCAAGCGGGGATGGCCATTCCAGGCAGACTGAACTTCAGAGGAAAAGGCATGAGACGCGAAAGCTTTTCTCTAGGTCAGGGGCAAGTGCCTGGGCCCCCCTCACTGCCCAAAGACTTAGAGGGATTCCTCATGTCCACCTTTCCCAGGGAACAGGCAGGAGAAGAAGTTGAGTGCCTGTGGCCCGCAAGCAGGTCTGGTGGCTCAGTGAACCCTGATCTTTTGTCAGTGTGATAAAGTGTTCTCAATCCACTGACCAGCTCCTTGGTAATAGTGGGCTGAAGATAAATGGTGAAAATGGCTTAGATGAGCTGGATTACAGTGAAGTCCTTTTGATGTTAATGTTGGTCAAAAACGTATTTAGGACTGACCGCAGTTTGGCACTCCAAAGCTCAAAGATAAAAAGAGGTGCTCAGAGAAAAGAAAGTAAAGTGATTAAAAGATTTTCCAAGACGTATGTGAAGTATTTTTACAAGCTAACGGTGAATACTGTTTGCCATTTAGAGCAGATGGGACAAAGAGTTATATTTGCAAGAAGGGAAATACAGATGTTTGTGAGGAGTTTTTCTGGAACAAGTACAATTCAATAGTTCTCAAACTGCAGTGTATATCAGAGTCTCTCCAGGAGCCTGTTAAAAATTTAGACTCCCCCTGCAGTGACGGCCATTGTCAGTGTGCTCAGGAGTCTGCATGGGTTCTCTCCCAGCCAGAGAGCCCTGGCTCCGCCCACTCCACACCGCAGCTAGCGCTAGGTCTGGGGCAGATGCGTCCTGGGAGAAGTTTGCCACAGAGGCAGCCCAGATCCCAGGGGGCAGCATAGCCACCTCAGTTCCTGCAGCCACTACGCCCCGACCCCCAGCCCCAGGCTACTCCACACCAGAGCCTTGCACTAGATCTGGGACAAACACAACAGAGAAAGGGTTGTGACCTTGGGCAGCTTCTGAGCAGAACTGCAGCTGCCTGTGTAGGCAGTGCATAGGTCCTCACTTGCTTCAGCATCACCTCCTTTGAGGTAGGGCTCACACTCAAGGGCAATGGATCCTGACTGAACCCAACCCTCAGGGCTTCTAATCCAACAACTGGGGGGGCAGACCCCACCCCTGCCAGGGTGGCAAGAGAGGAAGCCCCATCTCATATCCTGCACAGGCCTTAGATACTACAACACCTACCATACCCCCTGTCCAGGGGATAACAGCCAGCACACCCTGAGGAAAGACGTGACTGGTGTCCATACCAAAACCAGCCCTTGCATGAAAAACGCGGGACATACGTAGTCTACACAGGGATGTTCTCACATAAAAACACCCCTTCAAGACCACAGTAGATAACTGTTTCTCTTAAATTCATAGAGACAGAGAAAGTTAAGTAAAATGAAAAGGCAGAGGAACTACACCCAATCAAAACAACAAGAGAAATCCTCTGAAAGAACAAATTATGAAGCAGAGCTCACCTGTCTACTAGACCCCAAGTTCAAAAAGGTGGTAATAAAAATGCTAACTGAATTAAGAAAGATTATCAATAGAAACACAGATCACTGTAACAGGAACTAGAAACTATAAACATGAACCAATAAAAAATATACAATTCCATTGCTGAGATAAAAACCAATCTAGAAGCAATGAATAGCAGACTAAATGACACAGAAGAATGAATAAGTGATCTGGAAGATAGGATAATGCAAATCACCCAATCAGAACAGCAGACAGAAAGACAAATGAAAAAAAAAAAAGAAAGAAAGCAACATATAAGATCTATGGGATAATATAAAACATGCCAACCTATGCATAAGAGGGGCTCCAGAAGGAGAAGAGAGAGAGAAGGGGATCAAAAAATGTATTTGAAGAAATTATGGCTGAAAACTCCTCAAACCTAAAGAAGGAAACAAATATCCAGGTACAGGAAGCACAGAGGGTCCCAAACAAGATGAACCCAAAAAGACCAAGACATATTATAATTAAAATGGCAAATGTTAAAGAGAGGATTCTAAAGACAGCAAGAGAAAAACAGAGTCAGTTACAAGGGAACCCCCATAAGGCTATCAGTTGATTTCTCTGCAGAAACTTTGCAGGCCAGAAGGGACTGGCACGATATATTCAAAAAACCTGCAACCTAGGATATTCTACCCATCAAGATTAGCATTTAGAATAGAAGGAGAGGTAAAGAGTTTCTCAGACAAGCAAAAACTAAAAGAATTCAGCAATACTAAATCTACACTAAAAGAAATATTGAAGGGTCTTCTCTAAATAGGAAAGAAGGGCATCCGGCTGCAAGATTGGCCCATCCATCCTCAACAGCAACCTGGCCAGTTTAGGGGCTGAGTGCCTCCGGACTCTGGACTCTGGGGCCGATTATCTGCACCTGGATGCATTTTGTTCCCAACATCACCTTTGGTCACCCTGTGGTAGAAAGCTTCCGAAAGCAGCTAGGCCAGGACCCTTTCTTTGACATGCACATGATGGTGTCCATGCCGGAACAGTGGGTGAAACCAATGGCTGTAGCAGGAGCCAATCAATATACTTTTCATCTCAAAGCTACTGAGAACCCGGGGGCTTTGATCAAAGACATTCGGGAGAATGGAATGAAGGCTGGCCTTGCTATCAAACCAGGAACTACAGTTGAGTATTTGGCACCATGGGCTCATCAGATAGATATGGCCTTGGTTATGACAGTGGAACCTGGGTTTGGAGGGCAGAAATTCATGGAAGATATGATGCCAAAGGTTCACTGGTTGAGGACCCAGTTCCCATCTTTGGACACTGAGGTTGATGGTGGAGTAGGTCCTGACACCATCCATAGATGTGCAGAGGCAGGAGCTAACGTAGTATCTGGCAGTGTCATTATGAGGAGTGAAGACCCCAGATCTGTGATCAACCTGTTAAGAAATGTTTGCTTAGAAGCTGCTCAGAAACGTTCTCTCGATCAATGGAACCACAAAGAGTCCAGTGTTCTGCTTATGAGATCTCCTTTTTACTGGAAAACAAGAATATTGCCTACCAAATCATACCACAGTTGAGGCAGTGCTGCTTTTCTGAGCAATTATTCATTTCAGTGACTAAAATCCATTTTGCAGAATGTTCCAAGAGGTTAGAAATTGGTGTGTATTACATTTTCAGTGATGGAATTTAAAGATTAATGTGGTAAAATACCATTTTTACTGGGAGACTTGATTTTTATAAAGAGTAAAAATATGGCTATATCAAGGTTATGACCAGAAATGTGTCTTAATGCCTAAGGAAGGCATATTAGCTACTATGAAAAAAATTTTTTTTCTGAATTTCTAAAAAGAATTTTCTTTGCTTCTTGGCTTTTCTGAACGCAAAGGAAGTCCAGTTTTTCCTGTTTCATGTCATTTTTGATTTGTGTATGTGCGTGATAACTAAGTTTGGATCTGGCTGGGATGGCTCTTCTAGCTTCAAAAACATCTATTTTTTACTTTGCACCTTATATTTGATACATAAAAAACCCAATGTATTATGAAGTCCAGGGATTTTCAGGTGGTCTGTTGTAAAACTCAGGCACAAGTTTCATCAGGGTGTTTTCTTTGTTAGCTTTGCTCTAGGGGCAGGTTATTCAGTGGTTCTTCCCCCAACCCCTACCCACCCTCCACCAACCCCATTTCCCCTTTATCTTAATCACACCCGCTATTCTTAAGGACATAAGATGTTTTCCTAGCTCTATGCTAAAAGGAAAGGAAGGCCTCTATTTGGAAGTAATATTAAGTTGAATCCTGACTCTCTTCCCCTTTCTATTTGTTTGACCTTAGCAAACCAATCCAACCAACCTCTCTGAGCTGATTATTAACTGATTTATATATTGAACATAATCATAACAACAGTGGGGGGTTGTGTTAAGGATTAAGAGATACTATTAATTATATACGTAAAGCTTCCACTACTATTCCTAGAATTGTAGGGTAGTAGAATTTGAGGATGCTCAATACAAAGTAGCTATCATTATATAAATTTATGCTTTGTAGATTATAAAGTATGTTGATATAATCTCATTAAACCTACAAATCAGTCCTAAAAAAAAAAAAAGGAAAGAAGCAAGACTCTATAAGAAAGGGAAAATCACAATAGAAAAGGCAATATATGAAAGGATTGAAGATCACTTAAATAAGCCAGTACCAAGATTAAAAAGTAATTAAAATTATAAAAGAGGTTATAACCACAATAAACAGTAAAAGGATAAGCATCAAGATGTAAAATAGGATGTCAAAATCACAAAATGTAGGAGAGGGGAGTATAAAATGTAGATCTTTTAGAATGTGTCTGAACTTAAATGACTATCCGTTTAAAGCAAGTAGATATAGTTATGGGTCAACATACTTGAAATCTATGGTAAGCACAAATGAAAAACATACAATAGATTCACAAAAATCAAAAAAGAAAGGAACTCAAGTATACAAAAGAAAATCATCAAATCACAAAAAGAAAAACAAAAAGAAGAAGAAATGAACAAAGAAGAACTACAAAACAACTGGAAAACAAGGATTAAAATGGCAGTAAGTATATACCTATCAATAATTACTTTAAATGTCAATGGACTAATGCTCCAATCAAAAGACACAGAGTGGCAGATTGGATAAAAAAACAAGAACCTACAATATGCTGCCTATAAGAGACTCACTTCAGGGCAAAAGTTACACACAGACTGAAAGTAAGGGCATAGAAAAATATATTTTATGCAAATGGAAATGACAAGAAAGTGGGAGTAGCAAAACTCATATCAGACAAAATAGACTTTAAAACAAAGGCCATAAAGAAAGACAAAAAGGGCATTATATAATGATAAAGCGATCAATACTAGAAGAGGATATTACACTCGTTAACATATATGCACCCAATAAAAGAGCATCTAAATATATACAACGAATACTAACAGACATAAAGGGAGAAATTGACGATGATACAATAACAATAGGAGACTTTAACACCGCACATCAATGGACAGATCATTCACACAGAAAATCAACAAGGCAACAGAGGTCCTAAAAGACACAATAAACCAGTTGGAATTAATTGATATCTACAAGACACTACATTCAAAAAACACAGAATACACATTCTTTTCAATTGCTCATGGAACATTCTCTAGGATAGACCACATACTAGGTCACAAAATAAGCCTCAACAAATTTAAGAGGGCAGAAATTATTTCAAGCATCTTTTCTGACCACAATGGAATGAAACTGGAAATCAACCACAGAAAGAAAAATGGGAAAAGAACAAACATGTGGAGACTAAACAACAAGCTACTAAAAGAAACCAACAGGTCAGCAGTGAAACCAAAAAAAATCAGAAAATACCTTGAGACAAATGAAAATGAAAACACCACCTTACAAAATCTATGGTTTGCAGCAAAAGCAGTTCTAAGAGGGAAGTTCATAGTGATACAGACCTTCCTCAAGAAACAAGAAAAATCAGAAAGACCACAAAAGACCCAGAATTGCCAAAGCAATCCTGAGGAAAAAGAACAAAGCTGGGGGTATAACTCTTCCAGACTTTGGACTATACTACAAAGATACAGTAATCAAAACAGTGTGATATCAGCACAAAAACAGACATATGGATCAATGGAATAGAGAGCCCCAAATAAACCCACACATCTAGGATCAATTAATCTATGACAAAGGAGGCAAGAATATACAATGGGAAAGACAGTTTCTTCAGCAAGTGATGTTGGGAAAGCTGGACAGTCACATGTAAATCAATGAAATTAGAACATTCCCTCACACCACATTCAAGAATAAACTCAAAATGGCTTAAAGACCTAAATATAAGACATGACACTATAAAACTCCTAGAAGAGAACACAGGCAAAACATTCTCTGACATAAATTGTAGCAATATTTTCTTAGATCAGTCACCCAAGGCAAAAGAAATAAAAGCAAAAATAAACAAATGGAACCTAATCAAAGTTAAAAGCTTTTGCACAGCAAAGGAAACCATCCAAAAACAAAAAGACAACCTACAGAATAGGAGAAAATATTTGCAAACAATGTGACTGACAAGGGGTTAATATCCAACATATGCAAATAGCTCATACAACTCAATATCAAAAAAACCAAACAACCCAATCGAAAAATGGGCAGAAGACCTAAATAGACATTTTTCCAAAGACATACAGAAGGCCAATAGGCACATGAAAAGATGCTCAATACTGCTAATCATCAGAGAAATGCAAATCAAAACCACAGTGAGGTAACACCCACACCAGTCAGAAAGGCTTTCATCAAAAAGTCTACAGATAATAAATGCTGGAGAGGATGTGGAGAAAAGGGAACCCTCATATACCATTGGTGAGAATGTAAATTGATGCAGCCACTATGAAAAACAGCATGGAGGTTCTTTAAAAAACCAAAAATAGACCTACCATATGATCCAGCAATCCTACTCCTGGGTATATATCTGGAAAAAACAAAAACTCTAATTTGAAAAGATACATGCACCCTAGTGTTCACAGTAGCACTATTTACAATAGCCATGACATGGAAACAACCCAGTGTCTATCAACAGATGGTTGTTTTAGGAAGATGTGGTATATATATGTATATATGGACTATTACTCAGCCATAAAAGAATGAAATATTGCCATTTGCAGCAACATGGATGGACCTAGAGAATATCATACTAAGTAGGTCAGTCAGAGAAAGACAAATAATATATCACTTATATGTGGAATCTAAAAAATAATACAAATGAATTTATATACAAAACAGAAACAGACTCATAGACATAGAAAACAAACTTATGGTTACGAAAGGGGAGAGGGAAGGCGGGGGAGGGATAAATAAGGAGTATGGGATTAACAGATACACACTATATATATAAAATAGAAAAGCAACAAGGATTTACTGTATAGCACAGGGAAGTACTCAATATCTTGTAATAACCTATAATGGAATATAATCAGAAAAAATAACTGAATCACTTTGCTGTACACCTGAAACTAACACAATATTATAAATCTACTATAATTCAATTAAAAAAAAAAGGAGAGGGCTTCCCTGGTGGTGCAGTGGTTGAGAGTCCGCCTGCCGATGCAGGGGATACGGGTTCGTGCCCCGGTCTGGGAAGATCCCACATGCCGCGAAGCAGCTGGGCCCGTGAGCCATGGCCGCTGAGCCTGCGCGTCCGGAGCCTGTGCTCCGCAACGGGAGAGGCCACAGCAGTGAGAGGCCCGTGTACCGCGAAAAAAAAAAAAAAAAAAGGGTGGGTGGAGAGGATCAGCAGGTGGTAGGTCCATTTGTGACACAATCTATAAACACTTAATAACTGAATAAAAACATTTCTAATAAACTTCTCGGGCTGTAAAAAATAATTTAGACTCCCTGGCCACTCCCAAGGCTCAGTAGGTGTTCCCTGGGCTCCGTATTTTTAACAAGCTCTAGAGAAGATTCTGATGCTTGAGGACACCCTTTGAAAAACCTTGTAGATTTAGCATCTTAAACTTTTCCCCTTTTTTTTATCTTTGATTGCAAATTCTTCTTTAGAAGAGTCTCAAGAATTGCTCTTTCTTTTCCATTCCCCCTTCCCCTGCCTCATTGTCAGCTGCGGGCCCCGAGCACAATTCCCTGGGCAGGTCAGCTGTCATGTCGGTGTCACTGCCCCTCTGTGGCTCCACTCCGAGATAGAGCCTGCTCAGAGACCCTTCTCTTTCCACCCCAAAACAGAAGGACACTCTTTTCAAGCAACAGTGCTCTCAGCCAGCAGTGGACAGTCTGCACTGAACGTGATCACTGTTCCAAGGGGCTGGGCTGGGGGCAGCGGCAGGACACACCCCATGCAGGTATCTTTCTCTTTCTGCTTTGTCTTGAAATAAAGCACACATATTTCAAATTTCCTGTATCTTAGTTTTCTCTCTTCTGGAGACACTCTCTCCAAAAGAGTGGCTTTCAGGGGCCAAACCTCGGGTCTGGGGGCTTGATCTTTGATCGCCAACACTCTTCCCTTTCCTCCTTGGGGAAGCCCAAGGTCTTTAATGCACTGCGCCCTCTAGAGGCCAGCTGTGGCATGCCAGTTAAATCCCGCGGAGGTTCTCACTACATCTTGATGCCAAATGAAAAACCCACTGTAAGGAGCCCGTGGTGAAATCGGTCAGGGAAATGGGGAAAACGTTTTAAAGTCGCTCTTTCTCTTAGAAGAAAAATCTTGGCCTTAACTCTGACAACCAGTTTCTCTGGACAGCTCCCAGTTTCTTTAGTACATTTTCGCGTGAAGTTGGTCTGCCCTGTCCCGAAACTTTCTGAGACCCCCAAACGCCTAATTTTCAGTCTAGATTCCTTGTTTGTATGAATCTCTCCATAAGTTTGTCAAATCCAGGTTTTCTAGGCTGACTTGATTTTATCCTTTACAAAAAATCTTACTCAATTTAGAATGGGAGAAAAAACAAACAAACATGAAAAACATCCACACTGCATGGATGCGTTTTCATAAACTCACCTACTGTCTGCAGATAGTTTTTGTTGTGGTCTTGATGAGTTGATGAAAGAGAAGAACCTGAGGTTTTGCAAGATTTTCTCCAGGAGGAAATTGAGAAGGACCTGAACTCCGTCCTGCCTGCACCCGAGATCTACAGACGTGGCCTTTTCTGGAGAGCCGGACTTTTCACAGGACCAAGACTCAGCAAAAGAGACTCGCAGAACTGCGCATGGGAGCCAGAGCCGGAAGACCACGTGAAGTGGCCTACCCCGGGGAGAAAACGTGCCCTGGTGTTTTTAGTTAAGAGGTTGCTAACACTCACCTTGAAGGAGAAATTCACATCAGTTTAACCAACCTTGTATGCTTCCAATTCAATTCAAAAAACCTGATGTTGCCAAATAGGAACATAGGCCCTTATTCATTTCTCAAGCAGAATGAAATAAAATTGATTGTCTATAAAATATTTATCAGATCTAGGCTACTGTTTGAATTATAATGTCTCCTGCAGGCTTTAAAATGTCCTCTCTCTGCTTATTTCATTATTGACTAGGCAGACAAAATTTTTACTTAATGCAGTGACTGTAATGTGTTTACTGGGATTAATTTACTCACTCTTGAGGATTAATTTAATTCTTTTATGATGGCAATTTTTCCTGGGACTTCTTTTTCGCCCAAAGGGTCACATCCAAATTTATTAGACTGTTACATGGTTCACAATAATCTGGGCATAACTGAATAATTTATGCCTGTGTTTGCCAAGCCTGGCTGCCCATCAGAATTATCTTGAGGAATATCTTTTTTTTTAATATTCATTTTTATGTATTTATTTGGCTGTGCCAGGGCTTAGTTGCGGCACGTGGGATCTTCATTGCTGCACGCAGGATCTTTCCTTGTGGCAGGCGAATTCTTACTTGTGGCATATGAGATCTAGTTCCCTGACCAGGGATGGAACCTGGGCCCCCTGCATTGGGAGTGTGGAGTCGTAGTCACTGGACCACCAGGGAAGTCCCTCCTGGGAAGTACCTTATAACTCTTTTTTTTTTTTTTGGCTGCGTTGGGTCTTCGTTGCTGCGTGCGGGTTTTCTCTAGTTGCGGTGAGCGGAGGCTACTCTTCATTGTGGTGTGCAGGCTTCTCACTGAGCTGGCTTCTCTTGTTGCAGAGCATGGGCTCTAGGCGCACGGGCTTCAGTAGTTGTGGCTCTCAGGCCCTAGAGCGCAGGCTCAGTAGTTATGGCGCACGGGCTTAGTTGCTCCGCGGCATGTGGGATCTTCCCGGACCAGGGATCGAACCCGTGTCCCCTGCATTGGCAGGCGGATTCTTAACCACTGTGCCACCACGGAAGTCCCTTGGGGAATATCTTAAAAATAGAGATTCCCAGGTCTCACCCCAGAGCCAGTGAATCAGAATTTCTGGGGGTGCGGCTGGGACATTCTTCCATTTAAAGATGCTCCCCAGTGATTCAGGGGCAGTAGCTGGGCCCCTCTTGATAGACTAGGGTTTGGGAATTGCTCAATACAGTTTAGTCTTGGGTAATTTTAAGGTTAAAATGTTACTGACTTCAAATGTAGAATTTTCTGCTGGTAGCACACATGTCCTTATTTCTTTGAATTTTCCTGTTCACTGGAATTACTCAAGCACCCCTCAGTATATTAGAAGTGAACTTCAGAGGAGGAGGATAAAGGAGAGGTGAATGAGGTTCAGAGTGGAACCGTGTTGTCACTGGCAGTAGTCAGTGTGGGTGAGGAGACAGCCCAAACAAGTGGAACAGCCACTTCATGGGCTCTCTCTCTCCTTCCTGCTGAACTAAGCTCTTTGGGTCAGTGTCGCTCCATTAGACTGGATCCCTAAAGATCCTCGGGAAAGCTAGGTGGGTCCCAGGTTATGTGCCAGGGGAATTCACCATGTTCAGTGATGTGAATTGGTACCTGGACCCAGGACTTGAAGAATACTGACCTGTAAAGTCACCTGATGAGTAGAGACACAGTCAGACCATTTCAAAGCTCTCAAGACTAAAACACTCAATTATATCTCAATTTTTAAAAAAAGGGCTTCCCTGGTGGTGCAGTGGTTAAGAATCCACCTGCCAAAGCAGGGGACACAGGTTCACTCCCTCGTCCGGTAAGATCCCACATGCCACAGAGCAACTAAACCCATGAGCCACAACTACTGAGCCTGCGCTCTAGAGTCTGTAAGCCACAACTACTGAGCCCATGTGCCACAACTACTGAAGCCTGCACACCTAGAGCCTGTGCTCCACAACAAAAGAAGCCACCGCAATGAGAAGCCCACACACTGCAACGAAGAGTAGCCCCTGCTCGCCACAACTAGAGAAAGCCCGTGTGCAGCAATGAACGCCCAACACAGCCAAAAAAAAAAAAAAAACGCATTAAAACACAACAAGAAGAGATTGGTTCAAGATGGCGGAGTGGAAGGATGTGCTCTCAATCCCTCTTGAGAGAACACCAGAATCAAAACTGACTGCTGAACAATCATTGACAGGAAGACACTGGAATTCACCAAAAAAGATACCCCATATCCAAAGACAAAGGAGAAGCCACAATGAGACAGTAGGAGGGGCACAATCACAGTAAAATCAAATCCCATAACTGCTGGGTGGGTGACTCACAGACTGGAGAACACTTATACCACAGAAGTCCACCCACTGGAGTGAAGGTTCTGAGCCTCGCGTCAGGCTTTCAAACCTGGGCATCCACAACGGGAGGAGGAATTCCTAGAGAATCAGAATTTGAAGGTTAGTGGGATTTGATTGCAGGACATCAACAGGACTGGGGGAAACAGAGACTCCATCCTTGGAGGGCACACACAAAGTAGTGTGCGCATCAGGACCCAGGGAAAGGAGCAGTGACCCCGTAGGAGACTGAACCAGACCTACCTGCTGGTGTTGGAGGGTCTCCTACAGAGGCAGGGGGTGGCTCTGACACACTGAGGGGACAAGGACACTGGCAGCAGAAGTTCTGGGAAGTACTCCTTGGCAGGAGCCCTCCCAGAGTCCACCATTACCCCACCAAAGAGCCCGGGTAGGCTCCAGTGTTGGGTCGCCTCAGGCCAAACAACCAACAGGGAGGGAACCCAGCCCCACCCATCAGCAGACAAGTGGATTAAAGTTTTACTGAAGTCTGCCCACCAGAGCAAAAGCCAGTTCTACCCACCACCAGTCCCCCAATCAGGAAAACTGCACAAGCCTCTTAGATAGCCTCATCCACCAGAGGGCAGATAGCAGAAGCAAGAAGGACTACAATCCTGCAGCCTGTGGAACAAAAACCACACTCACAGAAAGAGAGACAAGATGAAAAGGCAGAGGGCTATGTACCAGATGAAGGAACAAGGTAAAACCCCAGAAAAACAACTAAATGAAGTGGAGATAGGCAAGCTTCCAGAAAAAGAATTCAGAATAATGATAGTGAAGATGATCCAGGACCTTGGGAAAAGAATGGAGGCAGGGCTTCTCTGGTGGCGCAGTGGTTGAGAGTCCGCCTGCCAATGCAGGGGACA
>NC_041218.1:51178537-51179406 GCF_002837175.3 Physeter macrocephalus
AACGCAACAACATTTGCATTATAGGGGTCCCAGAAGGAGAAGAGAGAGAGAAAGGACCCAAGAAAATATTTGAAGAGATTATAGTTGAAAAATTCCCTAACATGGGAAAGGAAATAGCCACCCAAGTCCAGGAAGCAAAGAGAGTCCTATACAGGATAAACCCAAGGAGAAACACGCCGAGACACATAGTAATCAAATTGGCAAAAATTAAAGATGAAGAAAAATTATTGAAAGCAACAAAGGAGAAACGACAAATAACATACAAGGGAATCCCCATAAGGTTAACAGCTGATTTCTCAGCAGAAACTCTACAAGCAAGAAGGGAGTGGCATGATATACTTAAAGTGATGAAAGGGAAGAACCTACAACCAAGATTATTCTACCCAGCAAGGATCTCATTCAGATTCGATGGAGAAATCAAAAGCTTTACAGACAAGCAAAAGCTAAGAGAATTCAGCACCACCAAACCAGCTCTACAACAAATGCTAAAGGAACTTCTCTAAGTGGGAAACACAAGAGAAGAAAAGGACCTACAAAACCAAACCCAAAACAATTAAGAAAATGGTCATAGGAACATCATATTGATAATTACCTTAAACGTGAATGGATTAAATGCTCCAACCAAAAGACACAGGCTTGCCGAATGGATACAAAAACAAGACCCATATATATGCTGTCTACAAGAGACCCACTTCAGACCTAGGGACACATACAGACTGAAAGCGAGGGGATGGAAAAAGATATTCCATGCAAATGGAAATCAGAAGAAAGCTGGAGTAGCAATTCTCATAAAAGACAAAATAGACTTTAAAATAAAGAATGTTACAAGAGACAAGAAAGGACACTACATAATGGTCAAGGGATCAATC
>NC_041218.1:51179970-51180588 GCF_002837175.3 Physeter macrocephalus
CCGCAGAAATACAAAGCATCCTAAGAGACTACGACAAGCAACTCTATGCCAATAAAATGGACAACATGGAAGAAAAGGACAAATTCTTAGAGACGTGTAACCTTCCAAGACTGAACGAGGAAGAAATAGAAAATATGAACAGACCAATCACAAGTAATGAAATTGAAACTGTGATTTAAAATCTTCCAACAAACAAAAGTCCAGGACCAGATGGCTTCACAGGTGAATTCTATCAAACATTTAGAGAAGAGCTGACACCCATCCTTCTCAAACTCCTCCAAAAAATTGCACAGCAAGGAACATTGCCAAAATCATTCTACAAGGCCACCATCACCCTGATACCAAAACCAGACAAAGATACTACAAAAAAAGAAAATTACAGACCAGTATCACTCATGAATATAGATGCAAAAGCCCTCAACAAAATACTAGCAAACAGAATCCAACAACACATTACAAGGATCATACACCATGATCAAGTGGGATTTATCCCAGGGATGCAAGGATTCTTCAATATATGCAAATCAATCAATGTGAAACACCATATTAACAAACTGAAGAATAAAAACCATATGATCATCTCAATAGATGCAGAAAAAGCTTTTGACAAAATTCAAC
>NC_041218.1:51181682-51182534 GCF_002837175.3 Physeter macrocephalus
GAGAAAAGACAATCTCTTCAATAAGTGGTGCTGGGAAAAGTGGACAGCTCCATGTAAAAGAATGAAATTAGAACACTCCCTAACACCATACACAAAAATAAACTCAAAATGGATTCGAGACCTAAATGTAAGACTGAACACTTTTAAATTCTTAGAGGAAAACATAGGAAGAACACTCTTTGACATAAATCACAGCAAGATTTTTTTGATCCACCTCCTAGAGTAATGGAAATAAAAACAAAAATAAACAAATGGGACCTAATGAGACTTCAAAGCTTTTGCACAGCCAAGGAAACCATAAACAAGATGAAAATACAACCCTCAGAATCGGAGACAATATTTGCAAATGAATCAACGGACAAAGGATTAATCTCCAAAATATATAAACAGCTCATGCAGCTCAATATTAAAAAAACAAACAACCCAATCCAAAAATGGGCAGAAGACCGAAATAGACTTTTGTCCAAAGAAGACAAACAGATGGGCAAGAAGCACATGAAAAGCTGCACAACATCACTAATTATTAGAGCAATGCAAATCAAAACTACAATGAGGTATCACCTCACACCAGTTAGAATGGGCATCATCAGAAAATCTACAAACAAAGCTTCCCTGGTGGCGCAGTGGTGGAGAATCCGCCTGTCGATGCAGGGTACACGGGTTCGTGTCCCAGTCCGGGAGGATCCCACATGCCGCAGAGTGGCTGGGCCCGTGAGCCATGGCCGCTGAGCCTGCGCGTCCGGAGCCTGTGCTCCGCAACTGCTGAGGCCACAACAGTGAGAGGCCCGCGTACCGCAAAAAAAAAAAAAAAAAAAAAAAAATCTACAAACAACAAATGCTGGAGAGGGTGTG
>NC_041218.1:51182702-51198760 GCF_002837175.3 Physeter macrocephalus
GTGGATGGATCTAGAGACTGTCATACAGAGTGAAGTAAGTCCAGAAGAGAAAAAAAATACCGTATATTAACGCATATATGTGGAACCTAGAAAAATGGTACAGATGAACCGGTTTGCAGGGCAGAAGTTGAGACACAGATGTAGAGAACAAATGTATGGACACCAATGGGGGAAAGCGGCAGGGGGGTGGTTGTGGTGGTGTGATGAATTGGGAGATTGGATTGACATGTATACACTGATGTGTATAAAATCGATGACTAATAACATGCTGTATTAAAAAAAAAAGAAATGTTCTGGAATTAGATAGTGGTGATGTCTGCACAACCTTGTGAATAAAAACTCCTGAATTATACACTTAAAAAGAAAAACACAACAAGAGCAAGCACAACAGTGACAACAAAAACACTAAAAAAACTACAGTGTTGCTTCTTTCCCCCTCCTGTCGATCAATAGGCTTTTCTTTACTGAACAAAGCTCATCCATCTATTTGATCAAGGATTTCATGAAAATAAATGTATCTACTAGAAATGGTCCAAACTGTCACCCCCTCGCCTCTAGGGGTTGTGCCAGTTTACCAGTCACCGAGAGCATATGAGAGCCACCTTACTGAATGCTCTTATTGTCTGTAATAGTTTTTCTGTTGATTTTCTGTTTCTGTGTTTTTCCAGTTATATAGTTCATCATCCCAGATAAGGATAATTTTACCTCCTTATTTCCAGTTTTAATACCTCTATTTCTTTCTCTTGCAGTGACTACTAATTCTAGAGCAATACTAAACCATAATGGGGAGAGTGGGTGTCTTTGTCTTTTTCCTGACTCTAATGGGAAAACTTCTATTATTTCCTTATTAAATATGAAAATTTTGAAACTTTATTTTCTTTACTGAGAATTTTAAAAATTGGATATAAAATGTTAGGTTTTATCAAATGCCTTTTGGGAATCTATATAAATTATTTATTAAAAATAATTTTTTATATTAAATTAAGATTGCCCAGGAAATCTAAGACTTCTGATTGCCCTGAATCTATCAAAAAAATGTTATGGTGACAACATTACTTGTCATACAACACAAAAACAAAAATCTAGAAACTGTGAAAATGTCTCTCAATGGGGAAATGGTTAAATATATTATACCACTTTCATATAGTGGAAAATGATTTACCTCTTAAAAAAATAATGAAGTAGACTATACATGCCAAGATGGATCAATCTGCCGTCTGAAATCAAGTAAAAACAGCAAGCACAATATAGTGTGTGTCCTCATTCATGTAAACAAGAAAAAGGGACATGCACATATCAATATGCATGTATATACAAAGGAAAATTCTGGAAGGACGTGGAAGGAACTATTAGAAATGTCTGCTTTTGATAAAGGATACATGTCTGGGGATCTGAGATAATATGCTCTGTGTTTCCATTTTTTTAAAAAAACCACAAGCATTATTCCTTTTTCAATGAAAAAAAAACAATAACAAAAAAGTAATGATTAAAGTTATTTTAAAAGAAAAAATGGAGTTCCCTGGTAGTCCAGTGGTTAGGACTTGCTGCTTTCACTGCCACAGGCCCGGGTTCAATCCCTGGTTAGGGAAGTAAGATCCCGCAAGCCATGCAGTGTGGCCAAAAA
Source organism: Physeter macrocephalus (assembly GCF_002837175.3). Taxonomy (NCBI): domain Eukaryota; kingdom Metazoa; phylum Chordata; class Mammalia; order Artiodactyla; family Physeteridae; genus Physeter; species Physeter macrocephalus. Next base: position 51,184,327 of record NC_041218.1, read on the forward strand.
AAAAAAAGAAAAAAAGTTTTGTTCATGTGAAAGGTTTAAATGCTAGTAACTAAGAGGTGAAGGATAAGCAATATTAAACATAACTCATCATGGGTCAAATTTGTCATGTAGAGGTTTCTGTTTTTGTGCTTTTTGGTTGTTGTTTTATTTTTGCACATGAGGTGGGCACCTCTCTCCTCTTACCTTAGTCCCAGTTCTAGGATGGAGCTCCAGCTTCTGGAATTTTCCACAAGCCCCTAAGCCCTCTGCAGTGGGTGCTTATTCCAGCTGAGTTGGCCTCACTCTCGGGGAGTCATGTAGAGCTTTTATAGTAAATGTCCTCCAAATAGAATTCCCAACTCCATTCTTAATAGCAAATGGAAGCTTCTTTGGCTTTGTGCTAACAGGGGCTCTTTCAACCTGAATTAACAAAAGGAAAATGAATTACTAAGTTAGGGCCAACAATATGATGACATACGCTTTTGCAAAAATTATGATTATGAAACTTGAAACGGGAAGATGCCTGCCATAATGATAAGTGAAGAGAGCAAACAGAGCACATATACAATATGATTTTAACTTTGCAAAAATAAAAGGAGGGGGCTTCCCTGGTGGCGCAGTGGTTGAGAGTCCACCTGCCGATGCAGAGGACACGGGTTCGTGCCCCGGTCCGGGAGGATCCCACGTGCCGCGGAGCGGCTGGGCCCGTGAACCATGGCCGCTGAGCCTGTGCGTCCAGAGCCTGTGCTCCGCAATGGGAGAGGCCGCAGCGGTGAGAGGCCCGCATACCACAAAAAAATAAAAAATAATAATAATTTTAAAAAAATCAACGAAAGGCTAGAGCAGCAGGCTCCAGGCTGCAGGAATGGCTTCTGGAACACACTTCCAAACTGGCCTGCCAGGGAGCCATCTTTTGTGCCACAATCATGAAGGCGGACCACTGGACCATCACAAGGACTGCTGACTTCAAGAACTCAGTCCCGCAGCTGTGCCCCAGGGACCAGGATGGCACTTGGCTGTTACTGTGCCCACCTCTCGTCACTCAGGAAGTTGGGGACTGGACAGTGAATAGGACTCTACCCAAGTGCATGAAGATCACCAAGGTTTAAGTTTGAAACGATGGCTTCTAGTAAAAGTGCTTGCATTTTTTTTTTTTTTTTTTTTTTTTTTTCGGTACGCGGGCCTCTCACTGCTGTGGCCTCTCCCGTTGCAGAGCACAGGCTCCGGACGCGCAGACCCAGCGGCCATGGCTCATGGGCACAGCCGCTCCATGGCATGTGGGATCCTCCCGGACCGGGGCACGAACCTGTGTCCCCTGCATCGGCAGGCGGACTCTCAACCACTGCGCCACCAGGGAAACCCAAGTACTTGCATTTGTAAACAAGTGTGTAACTTGTAACCGAATGATCTAACTTTGAGGACACTTTCATCTCTGTAATTTCATAATTCCCAGGTCACATGCAAAAATCAGTTTCATTAACTTGTAATTATGCTTCATATCTTCTGTACTGCAAAGAGGGAGGATGGTAATTCATGGGCCTTTCGGCAGAACAGAAGCATTTATCGCTTGCCTCTTCCTGACTCCCTTAAAAGGCAGTTCTAATAGCGTAATTCACTTTTGTAGGAGTGGCCTGGTGAACTGGAGACTTCAGGGGTGCAATAGCAGATGCGGTTGAGGCTTCGACTGAGCCCGAGGAGAAACACCTGGACTAAAGCATTGTGAACATGGCAGGAAGGAGAGAAGGAGGGTGAGGAAGCTGATCCTGCTAGACAACCCACAGTCAGGGGTCAGCTGTGGGGGACAGTGGGGGGACTCACCGGCACTGCAGAAGTGGTTGGGGCAGGGCTGGGCTGAGCAACACATTGGGTTCAAAGACTGCCAAGTCAGCTGTGACTCCGGCTTCCATCTACACCAGGAGATCTGACCTAAGAGCAGAATCCTTCACAGGAGTCCAGGCACTGGGAATATTCGGGACCTTGGTGAAGTAGATGAGTTCAGGGGTCTGTCTGTGCATAGCAGGACCTCCCTGGGGAGGACTGGGGGCCGGAGTGTGAGGAGAGGGACATGTGGGGAACGGGGGACTTGCAGAGCTAAGCTGGGTATCAGAGCCCCTTCCTCATGTAAAGTCACCACTGAGATTTAGGCTGGGTGCCAGTTACCCTGAGCAGAAACCATTAGACCAGGATTTCTTTCACTTGGATAGACTACAGACCTTTTTTTTTTTTTGCCAATCAAGAAGGAAATTCTATGTTAACTAGACTTATTGTGGTGATCATTTTGCAATATATACAAATAACGAATCATTATGTTCTACACCTGAAAGTGATATAATGTTATATGTCAATTTTTCCTCAATAAAAAAAGAAATTCTCAGAAGTTGAGTATTGGATTAAATGGTTTTTACTGTAACTACTAAGTATGTAAAAATACGAAGCTATGTAAACTTTTGCACATAGTGTTTACATAATTCCATATTTCTATTTATGTATGTAATATATATGGGTGATCCTTGAGCAACATGGGTTTGAACTGTGCTGGCCCACTATGCAGATATTTTTCAATAAATACCCACTTCAGTATTTATTATTATTCAGTACATGATCAGAGGTTGGTTGAATCTACAGAGGGCTGACTATAAAGTTATAAGTGGATTTTCGACTCTGCAGGGGGTTGGCGCCCCTAACCCCAACATTGTTCAAGGGTCAACTGTATGTTCCATGCCATGCTAATCCCTCTATGATATAATTGTAAAACAGTACACTGCTGTGGTTAAGAACACAGGCTCTGGAGCCAGACCCACTTGGATTCAAATCCAAGAGCCACCATTTCCTTGGTGGTAACCTTAGGCAAGTCAATCTCTCTGTGCCTCAGTTAACTTATTGGTAAAATGTGGGTAATAGGACCCATCTCAGAGTTGTTGTGAGGCTTAAATGAGCTCATCCATGCTCAGCACAGTGCCTGGCCTGCAGTAAGCTCTCCATAAGTACTAGCTATTATATTATCACAAAAAAAGAGCCCATGTATGAGTGAAGCACAAACACATCTGCAAAACCAATATTATTCAAGTAAACCATGGTCATTTAATATAACAGATGCTGCCATTGTTCTGAAACTAACTGGTTGTGCTGGGTTTAACAGTAGGAACATATGGTCTGAGGTCCAGTTCTGTATTTATTTTGGCCTTTGGGTTCAATGCTAAAGCAGAGAATGCCAGTTAACCAGGCCTTATTTGCTAGTGCAGAATAATTAGACCTCATAGTTAATTAAAATTCTACCCTTGAGCATTCCTGAAATGCCAATTTTAATGAAATGCCACTTGATAACTCTGTGGAATCATCTCATTCATTCATAAGTAAGGTTAGCACTGCCACATCCTGGAAATCTGCATTAAGTGAATATCTAATTGCATTATAGCCACGGTGAGGAACAGAAAAGTTCTTCATTGTTCATTTACTGCTACATTCACAATAAATGAACTTTTACAAGCTCGTAGGTGCAAAATAGACTCTATGAACAGAATGAGAATGTGGTTCTCACTACTACAAGCTTTCTTTCAGTTTGGACACCAAAACACTGGGCATTCTAACTACTTAGATTATTCAAATTATTTTGGATCCGTCATTGTTCATCATAACATGGTATCATTTGGCATTCACTTGATGAGAATATATTTATGAATATAAATATAAACTCTATATGGCAGAATATCAATTTAAAAAAGATTATCAAAATGAAAACAGAAAATTGAAAAGAACAACCACAACCAATACTCATTTGGAGAACTGAAGACTCTTGGGAGTCCAAGGACTTTCTCACTTTGGTTCCTCAGTGCCTGGTATACAGTGAGTACTCAATAAATATTTGTCTGATTGACGAAAAGAGACTAGTAAGGGAAATGAAGGCAATAGCCATTTCTGTGGTCTGGATCGATATGGCAAGGTGGGTATGATGCTGGGACTTAGAGATCGGTGGACCCACAGGGCTCACTTCTGGCACTCTGGCTCGGGGCATCTTCAGGGAACAAGTAGGAGCTGGGCTGGTTGGGCCCAGGATGTCAGGTCTGGAAAGGATGACCTAATTATCAGCCACCATGGGTAGAAGGTGGGGCTGAGATCCTGCCGTTGGGATTACGGCAGAAACTGGGACTGCTAGCCCTGCAGCTGGGGCTCTTGTGTAAGACAGAGTCTGGGAAAACCCGTCCAGGGTACAGGCAGGGAGCGAGAGAACCTCCACCCATGGACCACATCTCACTGAACAGCAGACAAACCACACCAGATAGATACGTTTATATGAAGACTGTCAGTGCCTCTATTTTGTTCAACTGGAGAAGAATTCATTTTAACCTGACGTTCCCTGCAAACAGGATCCAGGATGCAACAGTTTCTGAAGTAGATCAAGATGGACCACATCCACAGCAGTGCAGCCCAAAGGGTGATTCCTGGGCCCAACCCTAGAGCTCAGAATTCCTTCTGGCTCTTCTGGAGCCTGGTATCTGCATTTTAAACAGGCTCCCAAGTGATTCTGATGCGGGAGGGACATTTCCTTGAAGGCACAGGCAGACCTGGTTTAGCTAAATAAGCTCCTGAGTTACAGCCAGCCAATCTTTATTGATTGGCTACCCCGCGCAGGGCTCTGGGGCTGTGTCTCTGCAAGAGGCGATTGTTCAACCGTGTCCCCAGTCCTCCCCTCACTGTACGCCCCACACTGGGCTACTGCTGTCTTTTTCCTGTAATTAAGCCTCCCTCTTGTGCCCTGGTTTTATTCACTGGCTACCTGTATTGTGCCCCTGCGCCAGAATCTGTGCTGCTATTTGTCTCTTTGTTCTTCTGGGATCGAATTTCCTGAAGTAGCAAGAGTCACTCAGGTTTGGGGAACTTGCCTGTTCTGAGCCCCGCTGGCTAAGGAGCCACGCCAGTCCCACGGGTTCCGTTCCCTCTTCAGCCACGGCCCGTTGGATAAGTGACTCAAGGACACCATTCTGCTTGGGCTGGAGGTGTGTGTTGCTGGGAGAGACGAGCTGGTTCTTTTCTTGGGAATTTGGAGTCTAGTGTCATCACAGGCCATAAGGAACTTCGGTGCCAGTTTTGTAGATTTGTTGGATTAATTTTGAAGTTGTTTAATTTATGCCTAGATTTGAGGAACATAATCAAAAGGACAGACAGTAGAAAGAAGAGTGGCTAGTTCTCAGCTGTGGCAATTCCAAACGTCCTGAGTTCTGGCTGCCTTTTCTGGGATCCTGGGCATGTGTGTCCTGTCCGTATGCCTTGTTGTGGACAGGACCACAAGTCCTGACAAGCTTAGCCCATCTGCCTGCCACCCTGAGCCAGTGCATCTCACCTGTGTCTATACTGCGGGTCCCTCCCTACCTGCATGGACGAGCCCCAACCTCGGTCAGCACACTCCGTATTACTTTATTGCTCTTACTCAGATGGACTGCCCTCACCTGTGTGGGGCGTGGCCCCAGGGTCTCAGGCGCCTCATTTGAGAAGCCTATCCCATGACCAGCCGTGCTCCTGATGTAGCCTATGTTTAGACTTCAGAGTAAAATGTTAAGTTTTAATTTCTGATCCATTCTTGCTTTTTAGAAAAGAAATATCACTTCCTAATTTTTTAAAGACTGGACCTTCTCTATTTCCATCTTTTCAACTAACATCAGAATTAACTGAGGAAAGAAATGTGATTTAAAAGGAAATGAGGGCTTCCCTAGTGGCGCAGTGGTTGAGAGTCCCCCTGCCGATGCAGGGGACACGGGTTCATGCCGCGGAGTGGCTGGGCCCGTGAGCCATGGCCGCTGGGCCTGCGCATCCGGAGTCTGTGCTGCGCAACGGGAGAGGCCACAACAGTAAGAGGCCCGCGTACCGCAAAAAAAAAAAAAAAAAAGGAAATGACATTTTTCTTTCAGGAGGCCGAAATTTTTACTTGAAGCCCTAATTATGTAAAAATTCTGGCACAGCTTATTTTTTTTTTTTTGTAGGGGGGACTAGAAAACAAAATGGTTCCCTAATTGTGATTTCTGATGTAAAAATTGCTAACTTTCATGCTTTCTATATCTTGCTATTGCAAAGTGACAATCCATAAAATTATACTTGTTCTTTTCCTTAGCAGTTTGCAGGTACCTGTCACGTTTCATGCTCCTAGAAGTGATTGCTGATGTGTAGTTAGTGCGTACCTGTTTTTGATTCTAGAATGTATCTGTTCCCCATTTTTCCCCTCCTCCTCTCTTCCCTTGCTAGAGTGCTCATCCCTCCAGAAATTGAACCAGATTGTTCCTGCAACCAGGACTGTATCTCAGTGTCAAAGTCTGCATCTGCAGAGGCTGCTGCCAGCATGGTTGTGGCATTTATGGAGCTCTCTGAATTATCTCAAGCTGAAAGGCAATGATATTCAAGAGGCTATTTTCCTGCTGGTTGGTACAATCACCCAGCTCTGGGACTTCCGCTTCTGTTGGAGATGAAAGATAGCACCAAAGTTCATGTTGGAGTGTGTTCTTGTTGAGTGTGCTGGAATATAAGAAACACTTATTGGGAGTGAACTAACTGTAAGGCCCCGTGCTGGGTGCTATGAATAGGGCAACAATAACTTTTATTCTAGGATCATTTACAATAATAAAAGAGAAAAACCACTTACAAAAATGACTTCTGGGGCTTCCCTGGTGGCGCAGTGGTTAAGGATCCGCCTGCCAATGCAGGGGACATGGGTTCAAGCCCTGGTCCAGGAAGATTCCACATGCCACAGAGCAACTAAGCCCGCGAGCCACAACTATTGAGCCCATGTGCCACAACTACTGAAGCCTGCGCACCTAGAGCCCGTGCTCTGCAACAAGAGAAGCTGCCACAATGAGAAGCCCATGCACCACAAGGAAGAGTAGCCCCCGCTCGCCACAATTAGAGAAAGCCTGCAAGCAGCAATGAAGACCCAACGCAGCCAAAAATAAAAATAAATAAATAAATAAAAATTTTTAAAAAAGTAGATTGTAAAATAATATTAAAAAAATGACTTGTGATAAAAAAGATAATGAGATCCAATAAAATATGTATACACATTTAAAAAAATGACTTCTGTAGGACTGCAAAATTCTAGAGCCAGCAGGAAAGTTGGAGATGATCTAATCTGTTGGCTTTAAATGTTTGCCTGCAACCCACACCAAGCAATAAATTCGACATTGAGACCTGGTAGACATGGACATATATAACTGAAACATGCTTTACATACAACACTTCCTTGCCATGTGCAATGTCCTCTAGTAGTTTCTATTGGGTTGGCCAAAAAGTTTGTTCGTGTTTTTCTGTAACATCTTACAGAAAAACCCGAATGAACTTTATGGCCAACCCAATACTTGTTTTGTTCTGTTTTATTAAGAAAAAATTAAAAGTGCTGTTTGTACCATAAAACTCCTAGAAGAGATCACAGGCAAAACATTCTCTGACATAAATCGTACTGATGTTTTCTTAGGTCAGTCTCCCAAGGCAACAGAAATAAAAACAAAGATAAACAAATGGGACCTAATCAAACTTACAAGCTTTTGCACAGCAAAGGAAGCCATAAACCACAAAATGAAAAGACAATCTACGGAATGGGAGAAAATATTTGCAAATGATGTGATGGACAAGGGCTTAATTTACAAAATATACAAACAGTTCATACAACTCAACAATAAAAAAACAAACAACCCATCGAAAAATGGGCAGAGACCTAAATAGACATTTCTCCAAAGAAGACATACAGATGGCCAATAGGCACATGAAAAGATGTTCAACATCGTTAATTATTAGAGAAATGCAAGTCAAAACTACAATGAGGTACCACCTCACACTGGTCATAATGGCCATCATTAAAAAGTCTACAAGTAAATCCTGGAGTAGGTGTGGAGAAAAGGGAACCCTCTTACACTGCTGGTGGGAATGTAAATTGGTGCAGCCACTATGGAAAACAGTGTGGAGGTTCCTCAAAAAACTAAAAATAGGGGCTTCCCAGGTGGCGCAGTGGTTGCGCGTCCGCCTGCCAATGCAGGGGAACCGGGTTCGCGCCCCGGTCTGGGGGGATCCCACATGCCGCGGAGCGGCTGGGCCCGTGAGCCATGGCCGCTGAGCCTGCGCGTCCGGAGCCTGTGCTCTGCGACGGGAGAGGCCACAGCAGAGGGAGGCCCGCATACCACAAAAAAAAAAAAAAAAAAAAAACTAAAAATAAAGTTGCCGTATGATCCAGCAATCCCACTCCTGGGCATATACCCAGACAAAAGTATAATTCAAAAAGATACATGTACCCCTAGGTTTATAGCAGCACTATTTATAATAGCCAAGACATGGAAACAATCTGTCCATTGACAGATGAATGGATAAAGAAGATGTAGTACATATATACAGTGGAATATTATGCAGCCATCAAAAAGAATGAAATAATGCCATTTGCAGTAACATGGATGGACCTAGAGATTACCATAATAAGTGAATAAGTCAGAAAGAGAAAGACAAATACTGTATGATATCACTTATATGTGGAATCTAAAATATGATACAAATCAACATATCTACGAAACAAAAACAGATTCACAGACATAGAGGACAGACTTGTGGTTGCCAAGGGGGAGGGGCGCGGGGGAGGGAAGGAATGGGAGTTTGGGATTACTAGAGGCAAACTATTACATATAGGATGGATAAACAACAAGGTCCTACGGTATAGCATAGGGAACTATCTATATTCAATATCCTATGAGAAGCCATACTGGAAAAGAATATGAAAAAGAATATATATATGTATAACTGAGTCACTTTGCTGTACAGAAGAAATTAACACAACATTGTAAATCAACTATACTTCAATAAAGTTAAAAAAATAATAATAGTTCCAGAAAAGAAAAAAAATGCTGTTCGTAATCCAATAAATTGATTTCATGACCCATGAAAATCAAATTATCGTCTGGTGTTTGAAAACTATGATGCGTAAGTTCCTTAGTTACACTTGATGGCTCTGAGGCCCAGGGTGGCAAGTGAGGTATGGCCCAGGCATCATGGTGAAGTTGGGGCCTAGAACTTGCCTTTGTTTTCTTCTCTTAACTTGCTAGGTCACAAGCTTGGGAAGATTAGTTTTTGGAGGTGAGCACCAGCTAAATAGACAAGATGACCTGACAGATGATGTCAGGAGAACTGTCTTCCATTCCTCATGGGCAGCTGTAATATATCTTATGGCCTCAGATGGGCACCTATTTCCTGTGATCAATGATTTGCTCTAATTTGCCTGGAATTGAGGGATTTCTTGGGATGTGAGACTTCCAGTGCTAAAACCAGAACAGTTTCAGGCAAACAGGGACAGTTAGTCACACTAGGAGACATTTATGTCCTATCACTTATGGAAAAGGAATGGGTGCCATTTAAATTCCACGTGCAAACGGCTATATGCACGAAGAGAGCTATTATTTTGATCTTTGGTATGTATTTTGACAACCACTGGGGAATGACTTGTCTCTTCAAGGTAATACTAACCCAGTGCCATAGACTTTCCCATGTGCAGCACTCTACCTGGTGCCACCAGAAAACACTACTTAAATCCTCACCTCCAATAGTTTCCAAAATTGTCCTCGGGGAGTGTTGGTGGCCTAGAAGTTCTTGTGGTTGCTCACAGGTATCTTGTAGGTTGTAGATATTTGACGCCACAATTATGTCTGGGTGAAAAGGATGGGAGGTAAGAACTGTTAAGAAATGATGACTCGGGACTTCCCTGGTGGTCCAGTGGTTAAGATTCCAAGCTCCCAATGCAGGGGGCCCGGGTTCGATCCATGGTCAGGGAACTAGATCCCACATGCTGCAACTGAAAGATCCCGCATGCCGCAGCTAAGACCTGGTGCAGCCAAATAAATAAATAAATAAATAAATAAATATTTAAAAAAAAAAAAAAGAAATGATGACTCTAATGATAGTAACAAAGATAATTTGGAATTAGGGTTTTACATTTCTTGTGGTATTTTAACTTCCTGTCTTCCCCTTTTGTTCTGTTGGCTTAGCATTTGTGTGGGATAAGGAGGTTTCACTCACGCCTACGTAACCTAGTTGAAAGATCACATCCCTGTTCCTGATACGGAGTTGCCACATTTACCTCTAAATTGCATACTTTACCTTGAGGCTCTTGTGGATTTGGGGAGACTTGCTTAACTGCTAAATGAACTTACCAAAATTGAGGACTATTGATACATTTTCATTGTTAAGTATTTAAAAATATACTTTACTAATTGTAGAACGTTACAAAAAATGGTATCAATATTATATTTCCTAGATGCTTTTCGAGGCTGTACACATCACGGACCTGTACTGAGACCTGGGACAGGGGGAGTTAAGAAGGGTGAAGAAAGGTTATGCTGAAGCTCATGGTAAATGATAAATCCTAACACATGGGTATTCGGTGTAATGACACTTATGATGTGTTCTTTGTTCTGGTTTTGTCCCCTCTCTGGAAGTCAGTAGACTGACTAAATCAACCCTCAAAAACCATTTCTGGACCTGCTCCTTGTGATTTGCTTTTAGGGCCAGTTTATCAGCTACGTTAGAAAATTGTCTCGTTACATGGTAATCACATCCTCCTTTTGGTTTTAAACCTGGAATACTCAATCACCCATCCGTTCCTAATGCCTTTTACCTGTCTAAAAGAATCAAATTTACCCTCCAAATATGAAGATTTGTCACAGTAACAGATATTAAAAAGACTAGGCCTCAGGCTCCATATAAAGTTTCTAAAGAAGAACTTTTAAATGCTTTGAGCAATGGTGTTGCTGTTGGAAGAAGAGGGTAGACTCCTCAGGTTTGCACTCATGAGGATGTGTAAGTTTGGATGGATTTGTTTAAACATCTGTCCCATGACTTAGCGTCTCTAGACACAAATAATATAATCTGAGCCACGTATCAGCTTGTTGTTTGCACGCCGTCTTCAGCCTGAAGGAATACATGTGTGGCTCTCTATATTATTCTTAATGGAGCATGAACATTTTCTATAACTCAAAATAATCATGTAATTTTGTAGGATTCTTCATCTTTTTGTGATTTGAAACTGTTATGCCAAGCTGGTTCTTGGGACCTGTTTCATGGATGTTAGGACAGATTTGAGTAAATAAAGTAATTTATTGGGCCATGTAGTAAATATTTACTGAGCACTTACTCTGTGCTTGGCTACATGGAAAGAACGATTTGAATGCCTTATGGTTCTAATGAGTTGGATTTCCCTTTGTGTTGGAGGATTTCCTCTAACCTCAGACCTGGAGTGAAATTCAAGGATTGTAAACACTATTCAAATGAGAACAAAAAATCCCTGCAAGTCCTCTATAAAGTGAAACCTTACTTCTCCCAGCAGGCAGGATAATTCTCAGATGACATGGGGTATAGTTTTCCTCCTTGGGCTCCACTAATCAAAGCGGTAGCTCGTCTTGGACAAGCTTTACCCAGCTCTGACACCTTTCATCGAAGATGCTGAGGTTCTCTGTAAATAGCAATTATGTCTTATAACAGCCGTGTTGGCCCCATTTGATGGAAAAGAAAAGTCAGCTGGTGCAATATTCCATTGCTCACAGAGGAGCTACTAGCGGGGGATGATGCCTTGTCTGCTGAGTCCGGCTCTGTCTGTGGGTAACCGAAAAGCACCAAGTAACTCATTATGCTCCAGTTCACACCTCAGTAAATTAAAAACTCTGGTTTCTTGGTTTGATTTTCTGACCAGCTGGGTTCACAAAGTGGGCTTTTCAACATCCACCCTAGGGAATAGCAGGGAACTGTGATGAGGTTCTGGAAATCCATCCCTTTTGTTTGTATGGGAAAATTGCTCTGGCCTCTTTTGGAAGGAGTATGGACCATGTTTTCAGAACCCCAAATTGGGGTAGTATGGAAAATATGAGTGAATTCACAAGACTGATGGAAGAGAGATTCCACACTGGGGTTGTATTGGAAAATCCTGAGCATATGGCAACCCTAGGCACAGGAAGTGAAAGTGTCTTTAAGAGGGATATAGGGAATAGATGATTCTGGATCTGCCAAGGTGAATTATATTGCATCCCAGCAAATGTGGTGGTAAAGAGGGATGGGGAATAGAAATTTGGTAACCTTCAAAGGTCAGGCAAAAGAGAAAGAGTTTGCACAGACATGGAAAACAAACTGATGGTTAGCAAAGAGGTAAGGGGGTGGGGGAGGGATAAATTAGGAGTTTGGGATCAGCAGATACAAACTGCTATATATAAACTAGATAAACAACAAGGTCCCACTGAATAGCCCAGGGAACTATATTCAATATCCTATAATAAACCATAATGGAAAATAATATAAAAAAGAATATGTATATATATGTATAACTGAATCACTTTGCTGTACACCAGAAACTGACACAACATTGTAAATCAACTATATTGCAATTAAAAAAAAAGAGAGAAGGATTACAAATTTATGATGCTCAATGACGGAGTGGAAAGGAGGGCATGATAATCCAGGTAATATATGCAATGATTTATTTAAGCAAATATATACATTAAGCTCAATGTAGTCGCAGATGATTAAAGATTTTCTGGGTTTCAGCTATCATTAATGCTTAAAAGTAACTTAACATCATTTTTTCTGCACTTGCTGACGTTTTGGAAGCCTTGGTAATGACACACACAGACACACACATACACACACATACCTTAAAGGAACATCTCTCTCTAGCTCCCCTTTCTTGGAGCCCTCTGGTTTCTTTCTTTAACTGAGTGAAGTGCCCTAGCTGTAGACTACCACATTCCCCAGAAGAAAGCCAAGATGCTTTGGGCTGAGGAGTTAGAGGTGTGGAAGGCAAAGGAAGAAGGGGTGTGGGTAAAGGTGGAGCCTGGGAAGGTTGTAGGGTTAACACAGCCATCATTCATTGCTCCTTGAAGGGGAGCAAACACAAACTCTTAAAAAAAACATGCTGGGAGGTGGTATTCTAATATGCCCAAGAGAACAGAATTGCTTTGGGTTATATGAGTTATTGTGGTAATGATGATGAGGATGGTGAAATAATACTAATAGTGATACCTACTTTTTACTGAGTACTTACGTCTTAGGCATTTTCAACACTTTTATTCCAAAAACATCTTTTACATCAAGGTTGCAGACTTCACACGATTACACTCATATATGCAAGAAAACGTAGTATCTTTGTTTCTTTATAACTAATCTGATCTTATTATCCCCATTCCACCAAGTATATGAAAACTCCTATATTTAAGTCCAACCTGAGTCCAATTCAATAAGTGAATCAATCTTTTTATTTTTTAAAAAATAAATCCCATTATCTATTAGATAAAATGGTCAGAGTTCTACATCACCTCAACAACTCTCCAAGATGCCATCTCTGTGGGGGACAGACGGCTTACGAAACCTCATGGCATGAGAGGGGGCAAGGGGCTGTGGCCTGGTGTTGACCCTTGGGTGTCCAGTGATGTTTGGCTGGTCCAGTCCCATTCCCCAATCTGCTGGTACCCACTGCTGGAACTGTACCTCCTTCAGGGCATGGTGACCGTCTCTGCTGAGCAGACCCTGTCTCTTTTGGGGAGTGGTATGGATCCCACTGATATCTGGGCTGTGATTCCCATTTGGAACAGCTCTAGAGTCTACCCTCTGACCCACAGCTATAGCGTCTCCTCACTCCTACCATGGGGGCCACAAATGCCAAGCTCCTTAGCCAGACCCTCGGCTCCCTCCTGCATCCTCCACACGCACCTCAAGGACATTTGAGAACCTCTGGATACTGTCTGAACTCCAGGGTAACAGGGCAGCTGGGGAAGCAAATGTCAGGCTAACCCTGCTACAGCATGAATTTATTTTGATGTGCACACGTATTAGGAAGGTGGCCTGGGGAGACTGTCTGTTAGCAGGAAGGGGGAGGATGCCATGCGACACCCCCCTTCCCTTCAATGTCCCCTTTCACAGAGTCCCCTCTGCCCTTTGGAACTTGAGCCCAGAGAGGGGGGGAAGGTTGGGACACAGAATGGATTGCCTCTCTTCCCTCCTCTGTCACCCCTTTAATCCTTCTTGGTATATTAAATAGGAGCTAAAGGAGTTTAGAAATTTTCATCTCTCAACTATATCTGGCTTTCATGAACATTGTCTTATTTCATGAACATAAAAATAAGACAGATTTAAAATTCAAAGTTGCTCCCTGGCCTCTGTGTTCTAGGCAGTCCCTGCCATGTTTGCCGCAGAATAAAGCCATGGTGAAATGTCCAGAAAAGGCAAATCTATGGAGACAGAAAGTAGGTTAGTGATTGCTGAGGGCTGGGATGGGTAGCTGGGGTCGGGAGGGGCGGGGGGTGAGGTGGGCAGAGACTGCTAAAGGGTTAGGGTTAGATTTCTTTTCTTTTCTTTTTTTTTTTTTTTTCAGTATGCGGGCCTCTCACTGTTGTGGCCTCTCCCGTTGCGGAGCACAGGCTCTGGACGCGCAGGCTCAGCGGCCATGGCTCACGGGCCCAGC
>NC_041218.1:51198900-51245773 GCF_002837175.3 Physeter macrocephalus
CGGGGCACGAACCCGTGTCCCCTGCATCGGCAGGCGGACTCTCAACCACTGCGCCACCAGGGAAGCCCTAGATTTCTTTTTGAGGTGATGAAAATGTTCAAAAATTGTGATGATTTTTGCACAACTCTGTGAATATATTCAAAGCCACTTTAGACAGATGAACTATATGGTATGTGAATGATACCTTCATAAAGCTGTTATTTTAAAAAAATCGAACAAGCACACCACCTGGCTTGGCCTTGGAGGAAGCAGACTGCAAGGGAATATGATTTGAACAACTGTGGTCTATTCATACAATGGAAAAGTCTGCAACAGTGAGGAGGGACAGCCTCCACTGCTTGTCACAGCAACACGGCTGTTTCTCAGGTAATATCATGCGGAGTGCAAAGAGCCATATACAAGGGATACATCATGTATGATTCCATTTATATAAAGTTCAAACTCAGGCAAAACTAGTCTATGGTGTTATTTTTCAAGATAGTGGTTATTCCCCTTGTGCACTGTTGATGGGAGTGTAAGTTGGTGCAGCCACTGTGGAAAACAGTGTGGCGGTTCCTCAAAACACTGAAAATAGAACTACCATACGACCCAGCAATCCCACTCCTGGGCATATATCTGAAAAAATCAAAAACATTAATTCAAAAAGATACATGTGCCCCAATGTTCATAACACCATTCTTTACAGTAGCCAAGACATGGAAGTAACCGAAGTGTCCATCAAGAGATGAAGGGATGAAGAAGATGTAGTATGTATATGCAATGGAATACCACTCAGCCATAAAAAAGAACGAAATTTTGCCATTTGCAGCAACATGGATGGACTCTGAGGGCATTATGTTAAGTGAAATAAGTCAGAGAGAAAAAATACTGTATGCTATCATTTATATGTGGAATCTAAAAAATAAACAAATTGGTGAATAAAACAAAAAAGCAGTCTCACAAATATAGAGAACAAACTAGTAGTTACCAGTGTGGTGAGGGGGGGAGGGGCAATATAGGGGTGGGAGAGTGGAAGGTACAAAAGCTATCGGGTGTTAGATAGGCTCAGGGATGTATTGTACAACATGGGGAATAGAGCCAATATTCTGTAATAACTGTATTGGGAAAGTAATCTTTAAAATTGTATAAGAAATTTAAAAATTAAATTTAAAAAATGGTTATTCTTGGGAGGGAGGGAGGTGCTGGCTATGTTTTTTCTTTTTTAACCTGGGTGTGTTAAAAAAATCCATTGAGTTTATGATTTGTGCAACTTTTCTATGTAGCAATATATGTTATACTTCATTAAAACCTTTACTGAAAAATGTATCCATTTACTGTTTGCAGAAAAGTATCAGTTATACCTGCAAGATGGATTTTATTATTCCCATTTAACAAATGAAGAAACTGAGGTCCAAGGGTTTAAGTGCCTTGCTGAAGGCCACGCTGCTACAAGTATTAATAGAGTCAGGTTCTAAGGGGGCCTGCCTGGCTACCGGGAACACAACTTCATATCCTTCCCCTGGGCTCCTCCCTGCTAGGTCTCCAGCCCCTTCGCCCTTTGGCCATGAGTGGAGATTGCTATGGAGAAATGCATTCCTTTTATATAACAGCTACAGAGCTAGAAGGCCTTCCATTCCATTCCCCCCAAGTCTTTTTAGGCCTGTCCTGACTTTGGGAGCAGCTCTCCGTGTGAGCTGTGACCCTCTCTATTGCTAGCACCTTTTACCAGCTCTAAATTCCCCTAAAAGCTTCAACAAGGGGAGCAGCATTTGAAATAGATGGATGGTATTCACCTGTCACATAACAGCTAAAAATAAAAAAGGGGAGGTGATAGTGAGATGCTATTGGTGGCATAATACCAGCTGATTGACACATTCTCATTGTTATTTCCAGTGAAAGGAAATATCTAATGCACAGCTGGTCTTGTCATCCAACATGGCAGTGAATTCTGGTCACTCATTAGTACAGTTTGAGCCAGAATGAGGGTATTCTATGTCTCTTTGAATACAAAGGAGAATGATACATTGTGAAAAAGTGAAATTTAGATATGCTTAGCATAGGATAATTGGATCAATGCCGCATCCAAGGATGACTCTCTTTTACATCCCGGAGAGGTAAGTAATGAGAGGCTCAGGCCAGGATTCTGCTGGAAAAAGAGCTGTGTTTGGGCTGATGTGCCTTTCATTTGAAAATGTGTTTTTCAATATAAGTTGACTCATTGAACTGAATTAGAATTTTAAGTGGAATTGTGAGATCTGAATAATTATTGGAAGTTCTTGAGGCTTTATTTCCATTAGGGTCAGTCTCTTCCTAACGTGCCCCTTTTTATGTGGACGTGCGTTTTTAAGTGATGAAATAGGAATCGATGAGTTTGCCTTAGTGGTCAGGATGTAAGAATGTGTCACCATAGAAACCTGAATCTTGACAGGAACAGTTTGCCTGGGGCAGGTTTTGAGTATTTGGCAAGAGAAAAAATACTGTATGCTATCATTTATATGTGGAATCTAAAAAATAAACAAATTGGTGAATAAAACAAAAAAGCAGTCTCACAAATATAGAGAACAAACTAGTAGTTACCAGTGTGGTGAGGGGGGGAGGGGCAATATAGGGGTGGGAGAGTGGAAGGTACAAAAGCTATCGGGTGTTAGATAGGCTCAGGGATGTATTGTACAACATGGGGAATAGAGCCAATATTCTGTAATAACTGTATTGGGAAAGTAATCTTTAAAATTGTATAAGAAATTTAAAAATTAAATTTAAAAAATGGTTATTCTTGGGAGGGAGGGAGGTGCTGGCTATGTTTTTTCTTTTTTAACCTGGGTGTGTTAAAAAAATCCATTGAGTTTATGATTTGTGCAACTTTTCTATGTAGCAATATATGTTATACTTCATTAAAACCTTTACTGAAAAATGTATCCATTTACTGTTTGCAGAAAAGTATCAGTTATACCTGCAAGATGGATTTTATTATTCCCATTTAACAAATGAAGAAACTGAGGTCCAAGGGTTTAAGTGCCTTGCTGAAGGCCACGCTGCTACAAGTATTAATAGAGTCAGGTTCTAAGGGGGCCTGCCTGGCTACCGGGAACACAACTTCATATCCTTCCCCTGGGCTCCTCCCTGCTAGGTCTCCAGCCCCTTCGCCCTTTGGCCATGAGTGGAGATTGCTATGGAGAAATGCATTCCTTTTATATAACAGCTACAGAGCTAGAAGGCCTTCCATTCCATTCCCCCCAAGTCTTTTTAGGCCTGTCCTGACTTTGGGAGCAGCTCTCCGTGTGAGCTGTGACCCTCTCTATTGCTAGCACCTTTTACCAGCTCTAAATTCCCCTAAAAGCTTCAACAAGGGGAGCAGCATTTGAAATAGATGGATGGTATTCACCTGTCACATAACAGCTAAAAATAAAAAAGGGGAGGTGATAGTGAGATGCTATTGGTGGCATAATACCAGCTGATTGACACATTCTCATTGTTATTTCCAGTGAAAGGAAATATCTAATGCACAGCTGGTCTTGTCATCCAACATGGCAGTGAATTCTGGTCACTCATTAGTACAGTTTGAGCCAGAATGAGGGTATTCTATGTCTCTTTGAATACAAAGGAGAATGATACATTGTGAAAAAGTGAAATTTAGATATGCTTAGCATAGGATAATTGGATCAATGCCGCATCCAAGGATGACTCTCTTTTACATCCCGGAGAGGTAAGTAATGAGAGGCTCAGGCCAGGATTCTGCTGGAAAAAGAGCTGTGTTTGGGCTGATGTGCCTTTCATTTGAAAATGTGTTTTTCAATATAAGTTGACTCATTGAACTGAATTAGAATTTTAAGTGGAATTGTGAGATCTGAATAATTATTGGAAGTTCTTGAGGCTTTATTTCCATTAGGGTCAGTCTCTTCCTAACGTGCCCCTTTTTATGTGGACGTGCGTTTTTAAGTGATGAAATAGGAATCGATGAGTTTGCCTTAGTGGTCAGGATGTAAGAATGTGTCACCATAGAAACCTGAATCTTGACAGGAACAGTTTGCCTGGGGCAGGTTTTGAGTATTTGGCACTTGACATTCAGAGGTTCTGGTTGAGAAGGTTTCCCTGTCTCATGAGGATCATGCTTACCGAAAAGAGTTCCAGCAGGACTGGCCTTCTTTGACACGGGGAAGCCATTTCTCAAAGCCCATGTGGATTTATTAAAGATGGGACCCCAATTTGTTTAGGGAGAAAAGCCTCAGCAAATATTATTATTTTTATTTAATTTTAAAATTCAGATTTCTTGAGGGGAAAAGGCATAGCAGGAAGGAAGTAACAGAACATCTGAATTGCACTTTGGGAATATTTTAAATGAAAAATTACTTCCATCATAAGGTTAAATTCTTTTTCGGCAGCTCTTCTACTATAGGGACTTTCAAGAGAGGGTGTTCCATCTCTACTCAAGCTGGGTTTTTAAAATTATTAACAAAAGGTGGTCCATTCAGAAACTTTTACTTTGAGAGCCCAGAATTTCAACTTTTATCCTTGGGATGAATCTACGTTCCTTAAGCTACTTCTGCCAGTTGTAGCAAAATTTGCCAATGAGTAAGATTTATAGTAAGGACTAAAGTTGAAGATAGCATATTCTTTAGTATAAGCTTGGTTTTATAAGATTTACTAGATATGGGCAAATGAGACTTGAATGCTGATTTTTTAGGAGATATAGACACTAACTCATTGTATTTCTCATTTAAAAATTAAGGAGGAAGGAAATTCTTTGCTTTTAGACAAAAGCGTGTTGGGATCTCTGGGGACAAGTTGAGAAAGGGTTTTCTTTAATTGGATCTGAAATGTAGTGGCTGAGAACGGAGCAAGCGCTATTCATTTAGGAAAAACAGAGACATCTGCTGGTGGATTGGCAAACTTACTTTTCCAGATGATCCAAAGGCTCCTGAAGGGGTAATACTTGCAAGACAGGGACAAATCTGTCACAGTTTATGCTGTCTACATTTTAAAAGAGCTGTTGTTTAATCATGGAATGAGAATGTTCAATAAAAGGGAAAAAAATTTACACATACGGTTTTCTGCGCTATGCTGCTTTAGTAAGACTTTCTCTTGACTACACCCGGATCAGAAAGCCAGAACTCTTCCAGAAAAGGTGTGTTTTTGTCTACTCTGTTTTCTGACTCCTTTTAATCCGCAGCCTGCAGTGAAAAGTCCCTGAAGGGAGCAGAGAAAGGATCGCTCATTTCTAGTCCAGCCAGCCTATGTCCTGATGTGTGCAGTTTCTGGAATAGGAAGTGTTTGACTGGGGTCTAACCCAGCTTCTCTACCGGCTAGCTTCTGAAGTTGCAGTGTGTTACCTTTCACAAGGACTAAGCAATACTCACTTCTAGGACTGTCATATAGATCAAATGAGATTTTTGGATGCAAAGGTTAAGCATGGTCAAGGAAGGCTCCCAGGGCCGTCCTAGGCACAGTCACCATCTTTAAGCTGGACTCAATGCTCAGAGATGAGCTCTGTTCTTCATCTAGTATTTTAAACTCTGCACAAATGCACTGTAAGCTCAGACCCAACTAACCGCAAACATAATCCATCACCTCCAACTGCCTCCCTGCCCTCAACCGGCTTTGAAGCCATTCAAAGCAGTCATTCCTGCTAAGAAGTTGAGGCAACTATTTGTTGCCACAGCCTGTTCATGTCACTATAAGCACAAGCTCCAGAGTCAGGACCTTGGTTTTCTCTTCTTCAGAATGGGGACAGTAACACCCCTGATGTCAGGGTTGCTGTGCCGATGCCACAAGATGAGCTCTCAGGTTCTTAGCACAGGGCCTGGCTGACGGGAGAACTCAGCATGGTTACTCACTTTTTAATAACACAGTCTCACAGATGTGTCTTCTTTTCTCCATTTCTACTGCCTCCAGGCCTGGCTTAATGCAGCTGCTGCCATATTGATCTCCTGGCACTCAAGCTGCTGCCCTCTTCCATTCTTCTTCTTTTTCTAAAAAAAATAAATTTATTTATTTATTTGTTTTTATTTTTGGCTGTATTGGGTCTTCCTTGCTGCTCGCGGGCTTTCTCTAGTTGCAGCGAGCGGGGGCTACTCTTCATTGCGGAGCACGGGCTCTAGGCACGTGGGCTTCAGTAGTTGTGGCTCGCGGGCTCTAGAGCTCAGGCTCAGTAGTTGTGGTGCACGGGCTTAGTTGCTCCATGGCATGTGGGATCTTCCTGGACCAGGGCTCAAACCCGTGTCCCCTGCATCGGCAGGCGGATTCTTAACCACTGCGCCACTGGAGAAGTCCCTCTTTCATTCTTCTTACAGGATGTTGCCAAGCTAATGTCCTCTATAGCCCTTGTTGGGCTATTTCCTACTCAAGAAGACAGACATGCTTCTTAAATAATCAGCCAAACTCCCTTGCCTGGTGTAAGTCCTTTATAACCTGACTCCACCAACTATTATCCAAACTAACTCCTCACTAATCCCTGATGTACAGACTCCATCCCAGGCAGGAAGGCTCCCTGACCATCCCCTCTGCATCCTGGCCCCTATGCCTTCCTTTATGCTGTTTCCCTTATCCCTTATGCTTCCCTCTCCTACCTCTTAGTCTTGCCTGTATTTTAAGATGCAAATAATCTCACTCCCACCATGAGCTTTTCTCCAGTTCTGCAGCTTATAATGATTTTTCCGAAGGGCTAACTCCTATTACCCTAATAATCCTTAATTCCTATTGCACAAAGAAATCCCACCCAACAGCCATAAGTTAGAATTTACTTGTTCTCAAAATTTTATTACAAGTTCTGTGAAGAAAGGGCCTGTGTTATTTCACCTCTCTGGGCCTCAGTTTCCTCCTCTGTAAAATGGTGATAATGACAGTTCCTGCCTCATCGACTTGTTGTAATGATTAAGTTAATATATGTAAAGCAAGTGTCCAGCACCTTGAAAGTGTTCAATAAGTGTTAGATTTATGATTATTGTTCTGAGCACATAAATAAGGGATCAATACAGCTTGTTTGATTACCAGCCATGTTTCACTAAGAAGCCATCAGGTGCTAGACCTGGGCCCTTCACAGCCATCTGACCCAACATTGTGTATCTTTTAAAGAAGACAGTAATTTATTTGACAAATAATTGAGTACCTACCATGCTCCAGGTATGCACTGTACTGTAAGTGCTGGTCTTAGCTTTGTTTATTTTTACATATGTGGCCAGCCAGTCATTCACACTTGTAATTAACAGTGTAGGTCAAATATATTCATCAAAGAGGATTTGAGTTCTAAGTCTTGGCTCCACACATATGGCCTTAAACAAATAATTTACCATAGCTGACCTGTAGTTCCTCTACTGTAAAATGAATCCTAAAGTTTGTTTCTCTATTTCGTGATACGTCAAAAGAACCAACTATAGTTTAAGTCGCATATTTTCAGGCAGATAATGGCCATCTCTCTGCTCTTGTTCATGTCAGCCCTGGATATGTCCTTGTCCTGATCTGACACTCCACTATCTTGCTCTGTGACTGTTACTCCACCTGCTACTATTTAAGAAAGGGCCTCCGAGGAACTCCCTGACCTCATTCACATCACTATCCTTTTTTTTTTTTTTTTTTGTGGTACGCGGGCCTCTCACTGTCGTGGCCTCTCCCGTTGCAGAGCACAGGCTCCGGACGCGCAGGCCCAGGGGCCATGGCTCACGGGCCCAGCCGCTCCGTGGCATGTGGGATCTTCCCAGACCGGGGCACGAACCCCGCGTCCCCTGCATCGGCAGGTGGATTCTCAACGACTGCGCCACCAGGGAAGCCCCACTATCCTTTTTTAATTGTAGAAGAATAGAGGAAATCTAATCTTGCTCCAGAAATGTTATAGGAGACGAAGGGACGTGTGTGCCTTTATCCATTTGTCATCTCCCTCTCCCAAGTCCCCCATTTCCCTGCCTTTCCTAATTAAATTACACACGTGCACACACACACACACTTCATCTGTCAAAAGAACCAACTATGGTTTAAGACACATATTAGTTAGGCAGATAGTGGCCCTCACACACGCGCGCGCACACGCACGCACACACACACACACACACAGAGTTCATTTACATGCTCCTTAACACAAGGCCCTAAGATATATTTTTTAAAAACTATCAGTGCCCAGTGCCCTCCTAGTTCCTTACTGTTGCTTAATGCATACTTACCGACAGACGGAAATTGCCCTGTCATCATGGAAATGGAATGTTTTGTTTTTCCAGTGGTTTCCAGGTATGGGTGGGCTGTGAACTATTATCATCTCCCTCTCTCCCTTCCCCGTCTGAGTCAGAATTTCTGGAGATGGGGCTCGGGAATCCATGTTTGACAATCATGCAGGTGATTCCTCCGCACATTAGAGCTGGAGGCCCAGGGAGGCCGGCCCACCTGTGTCAAATTCAAATCAACTATAGCTGCACATAAGCTGGATGTGGATAGGGGCCCCATTTATTTCTGTCTTGTTGGATTGCCTGAATTACCAATGCTGCCTTGTTAGATGCCAACGCTCTGTCACCCAGTCCTGAAGTATGGTGTCCCTACGCACTCCCTCAGTGCTCTTAGTCACCAATCGTGGCTTTTCCTTCTATTCTTGGCCTTCATGATGTGTGGCTCTCCTAAAGAGGTTTAACTTCCTTTGAATGTGAGGTCTGCATACCTGGGCGTGGTCCGGTTGCTCGGATTTCTCAGGAATAGGTTGCTGTATTCTGGAAAGTAGCATATTCTAGAGCAGATTCTGGATTTCAAACTTTTTAGACCATGACTCAGTATGAGAAACCCATTTTATGTGGAAACTCACACCTGTATAAATATGCCCAGTGAACAAACAAATACATCCATCATATCTTTGCCGTTTGATATTTTCTATTCTATTTCATCAAAAAGAGTCTTTAGGTGCAAAATCCAGGCAGATCTAGAATCTCTGTCAAAAATCTGATGGAAGCTGTAGCTCTAACTTTCATTATTTGCAAATGATTTCAGGGTCCACAATCTCCCCAAACCGTCTATGGATCACAGTTGATACAGTTTCTCGCTTGCACTCAAGGAAGCTCACCACACTTCTAAGTGAAGAAGGGCAACACTGGGGTAGGCCTCTCCAAGCTAGATGTGGAATATCAGTATGCCGCTCCCCCAGTACACCTACAGAATATCTGGGACAAGGTGGGGCTCTCAGCCTTAGGAAGAGTAGTGGAAAAGCTTCTCAAATGATTTCTACCTGAACTGGGAGCAGGGTATAAACCTCCTATAAAATCACTGCAGTTGGAAGTGGGCTTAGTATTTTAAGTGGAGACAAAGCTGAGACTCTTTCTGCTATTAATAACAAAGTACTTCCAGTACATCCCACAAGCAACAGTGCATGGTCACACCACGGCCAAAAAGCTGGTTCCACCTGCCCTGGCTCTACCTTCCCCGTGGGCCTTCAAAGCCGCCTCCTAGCCACTGGCCTCCCCTTTCCTCATGCCATTCCCTTTCCCACCTGCATTTCCTCCCTTTCTTTCTGAATGGTTCTCACCTTTCCAGATTTCTCCCGTTGAACCTCAGTGACTTTCTGTCTATGCTGGGTAACTCCCTGACTGATAGCAGATACATGCTTCTTAACTTCAAATGAATGGACAAAAAGACTAGGTCTTGCTCCTTTTTATTTTTGGATTTACCGCCACACCCTAGAAACAGCAAATGCTCAATGAGAATTTCCCCCTACAAGCCCAGACACTGAGGTTGGCACCCATGCCTTCAGCTTACCTCCTCACTGGTGCCCAGAGGCGATCTGGCAAAATGCTCATCAGCACATATTTGGGCGCTGGGTAGTGTGGTTTAAGTTTCAGCTCTACATACACAGACACAGAAAGTTCTCTAAAAAATATTATTCAGGGTTGAGGGGGAGAAACAGCTATAGGGCAGTGTGTTTACTCTTCTACCCTGTATGAGTTAAAGATCATGTGTGCACACGTTTGTTAATGTATGAAATTTCTTTGGATGAATCCAAAAGAAACTAAGCAGTAGCAGTTTCCTCCATTGGGGGAGGGAAGAAAGGAGATTTATTTGCTTATTTTTCACTATACACCTTATAGTTACACATGCATGTACTGCTAAGTCAAAAAGTTTAAATTAAAAAATTTCCGGTTTTGCTGCTTAGGGGTGTGATTTTTAGAAAGTTGTTTGATTTTCCTAATCCTCAGTTTCTTCATCTGTAAAATGTAGCCAAGGCAGTCTACCTAAATGGATTGCATGGGTTAAATATGATAATGCATACAAAATACTGAGCAGACAGCCTGGCACATTTCTTGTTAGAATTTACGAAATGGTTAACTGACCCAGGTCCTTAGAATTCTGTTCCGCGCTCTCCTATTTTAACCCAAAGCCTAGAAGCCTGGAAAGTTAAGGCCATTCCACCTCCATCGCAGTGTTTGGTGGTTCTTACGACGTCAGCATTTGGCAGAGGGCGGTGTAACCCATCCGCCTGCATCAGGGGCTGACCCTCTCTTCATTTCGCCCCCTCAATAAGTCTCCCGTTTCCTTTTTACCCTCAAGTACTCTCAGCTTTGTTTCTTCCAACGTTTGTTCTTTAATCCTTCACATATGCCTCAGATGACACCAATGAGCATCTTAAAAAACTGGAAATTCTTGAATTGAAGCAACGAGCTTCTACCCCAAGGTGCCTAACTTCCAGCTGGTTGCTTTTGCCAAGATGAGAGAGCTCTTTAAGCAGTGATTCATTTCAGCTCACATTGCCTGAGTTGGTGTAACTTTGTTAGAATTATTTGTGAGTCATATCACTTCTCTGCCCTAATTAACTTTTTCTGTTAAAGTGGTTATAAGATGATTTATTTGCTTTTACTTAAGTAATAGGAAATAAGTAGAAGGTTTAATTTCTAGGGGTTAGTTGTTGGTGCAAAATGACTGTCAACTCCTGTTATGCAGTTGCTTTTCCTGAAATCTTTTGGTAGTGGCGGCTATACTGAATTGAATGACTTTACAGAGTCTTGTTCAAGAACAAGATGTATTCTAAACCTGGAATGGAGGACAGGGAGGCGTGGAAGAATACTATTATGTGCCAGTGTCTAATCACATTAAAACAAAAGTAGCTAACATTTATTGAATGCTTACCATACACCAGACTCTGGGCTAAGCACTTAGTTTGGTTCTTACCCTCACTCGCCAAGAATTGGTCCCCATTTTTCAGAAAAGGAAAGTAAATGACTTGCCCGAGAATTTAATCAGTGTCAGTGAATCCACCTGGACCACTGGGCACAGAGCCCATGCCCTTAACCATGATCTAGATCAGGGATCCAAAACCCTTTTCTGTAAAGGGCTAGATAGTAAATATATTAGGTTTTGAGAATGGAAAATATGTAAACAAATGAGAGTGTCTGTATTCCAATAAAACTTTATGAGTAGTGAAATCTGAATTTCATATAATTTTTATGTGTCATGAAGCATTATTCTTTTGATTTCATCCCCCATCATTAAAAAATGAAAAAAAACATTCTTAGCTCATAGCGGCAAAACAGGTGTTGAACCAGATTTGGCCTGTGGGCCATAGTTTACCAACCCCTGTTTTAGATCACTGAAAACAGACCAGTTGTGGGAGAATGGAAAATCTCTGTAAGAGGCTTGTTCAACCTATTCCAGAGCCTTCTGGACTTTAGCTAGGGCCTAAAATGAAGAGACGGGAGAAATGTGGCCTCCCCTGTCTGCCCTAATTCTCACACTTGCAGTTCCTTTTAATCACCTGTCACCCGAACCCATTCTTTCAGCGCCGAGCTCCCCACTCTCCTGGGTTGCCCAGAGCCTCTCTTGGGTGCCCCACTTAGACCACGCCTCCGTAGGCAGCTTTCCTTCCTCCCTCTCCCCCAGCCTCCCATTTCCTCAGAGAACTGACATAGCTAAAATGCTTTTTAAAAATTTGCCTTAATGTATTTTCATCTTAAAGGAAGCTTCTGGACAGGGCGATTCAAAGATACGACTTTATGAAGCATTTAGCCAGGGCAGATGAGTGAGGTGCACTGAAGGTGGGGGAGGAAACTACTCATGTTACCTTAAAATCATACCTGGACAGACCTATAGGTGAGGCTGGTCCTGACCAGAGAACCGAGGGCTTCCTTAAGGCCCCTGGACTAAGCTTGGATGGGGGTAAGTGATGGGCTACTGGAGGCGTGCTGTGAGAAACCTCAGGGGCTCTTTACCAGACAGGCTGAAGAGGACAACTTGGTACAGAACTAACAACTAAGGACTGATGAGCTGAGGGCTAGATGTAGGAGGTGGTGACTTCCTGGGCCCACTTAGGCAGATCTCCCAGAGGTAACAACCACTCCAGGCACTTACCTCGGCATCCATGCAGCCCATGGGAAAATGCTGCAACAGCTCCACCGTTCTTTTAGTTCCATCTGGTGGTTCTTAAGTACTGTATGTGGTGGAGGCTGTCTGACACCCTGGACACAGCAGAGGACTATGCCCATCTTCTGAAAGGGGTATGTGCTTCCCGGGTTGTTTTACATTTCCTGAACTTTCCTGCATCTTGTGGTTGTTTTCTCCCTCCTACCCACCTCCTCTCCAAATATAAACTACTGACACTTAATCTTGTGTTAATTACAAATGTTTCTGAGCCTACCAGACCATTCATGCCTGGATGTTTCCTCTTTTAGCCCATGCCAACCTCACCAAGCATAAATACAGGTCCTTGTCATTAGCCTTCCTGGGAAGGCGGTAGGATACATGACTCCTTTTGTTATGGGTCCAGCTATGACTACTCCTGTCCAGGGCAGAGAGAGAGAGAGAGAAAGAAAGAGAGAGAGAGAGAGAGAGAGAGAGAGAGTGTGTGTGTTAGTAACTGCAGCAGGGGAAGGACAGTATTTGGCAGGCCCATGTTTAAGGAATAGCAAGATAGGGGAAAATGCCTGACCATTATCCTCACAGAGGCAGAATTTTCCCAGGAAAATACCTTTCTTTGCAATAGGCTGTTTTGTTTTTTGGGTTTTTTCCTTTCTTTTTTGGGGCTAGCTAAATGTCTGTGTGTATTTTTGGACTTGGAATGCACTGTTGTATTTAAATTTTCTTAGATTTTTTTGCTATCTTCAGGATAGGTCAGTTTGCAGACAGACTTTTACAGTCCCAGAAATATCCTTTCCTGGGGAGGAAAAAAAGTAAAATGAATAATCTGTGATATTATTTGACATTCCCATATAGCTTCAAAAAGGAAATGTGTATAGAAAATATCTGTCTTTGACCCTTCCTCCCCCCACCCCCATCAAGTCTGGCTTTCGGATGTAGCCTATAATATCTTTATACTGACACACTGAGTTCGAAACTCATCAATATTTGAACAACATTCCAAAGCGGATGGTATGTGGGAAGTATTATATTTGGCTTCTATGTCTGCCTCTGAAGTGTTGATTGAAAGAGAGTGTGTGTTAGTAACTGCAGCAGGGGAAGGACAGTATTTGGCAGGCCCATGTTTAAGGAATAGCAAGATAGGGGAAAATGCCTGACCATTATCCTCACAGAGGCAGAATTTTCCCAGGAAAATACCTTTCTTTGCAATAGGCTGTTTTGTTTTTTGGGTTTTTTCCTTTCTTTTTTGGGGCTAGCTAAATGTCTGTGTGTATTTTTGGACTTGGAATGCACTGTTGTATTTAAATTTTCTTAGATTTTTTTGCTATCTTCAGGATAGGTCAGTTTGCAGACAGACTTTTACAGTCCCAGAAATATCCTTTCCTGGGGAGGAAAAAAAGTAAAATGAATAATCTGTGATATTATTTGACATTCCCATATAGCTTCAAAAAGGAAATGTGTATAGAAAATATCTGTCTTTGACCCTTCCTCCCCCCACCCCCATCAAGTCTGGCTTTCGGATGTAGCCTATAATATCTTTATACTGACACACTGAGTTCGAAACTCATCAATATTTGAACAACATTCCAAAGCGGATGGTATGTGGGAAGTATTATATTTGGCTTCTATGTCTGCCTCTGAAGTGTTGATTTAGGATGGATTAATTCAGAATGTTAAGGTTAGAATGAAATTTTGGGTGGCTCTGAGTTCAGAGCTCTATATATAGAATTTTTTGGCTGCTGAATAGTTTGCTCCACTCACCCATGCTGCTTTTTAAAGACCTGTGCTCTTTTAGTACACCCACAGATTTGAATTTCTGTTCTTGTTTGAACAGAGGAAGAGAGCAGTGAATACACAGGCACGATAAAGCACAAGAGCGGACAACCCACTTACACGACTCCATTTTTAGACGTTCCAAATTCTAAAAGAATTTCTGAAAGAGGGATGGGTATTATTTAAATTTGTCTTTCAATTTAGTTTTCTACATGATCAGTCTACAGACAGCAATGTTGCATGGTGATGTCCCTTACATATTTGCGATGATGATTAGAGCTATGAAGGTGTGTGGTAATAACGAATACCATTTACTGGGCATCTACCACATAACAAGAAGCTATACACGTGTTTCTCTTTAGTCCTCACAATAACTTTACCAGGTGGCACCTGAGGCTAAGAGAGATTACGCCACTTGCCCCAAACCACACAGCTAGTGAGTAGCAGAGCAGCATTTGTACCCAGGACTGGCGGGCTGCAGCCTGCCGGTGCTGTTTCAACTTCATTGCCAGGCGCCACCTGATCCTGCTGGCACAGCGCATGCGCCAGGGGAGCGTCGGCCCTCCTTTGTCTGCAGCGACTGGTCTGCGCCCCGCGGTCTGAACCAGCCCGGCTTTGTTTTCTTGTCCGTTGTGTTGTTTGCGAGCCCTTTACTCTCTGAATGGTATCTTCAGCGCACAGTTAAGAGACATTTAACTTTATTGAAGTGTATGTTCACAATCTTGTGACATTAAATGGTTCTTGGGGTTAAGACACAAAAAGCTGGCTCACAGAGCAGCAGAACTGTTGGCAAGGAGTAACATTTAATAAATTGTTACAGAAACACCTGGTAGCATAATGAGTTATGTGAGATGAAAGAACCAAATACGTGGATCTGGGTAATGTAAAGACTTCTGGGCTGTAGAAACAACAGTAAAATGGTGATAGCACAAGCCCATGATGCTGATCTCTTGCCTCCGGTTTTTATTTTACAATGCATTCTTTGAGATCCCGTTCCTATTTCTAATAATGCCTTACTCTATTAGAAAACAATCCTTCTCCTATCAAACATGATTGATTTTAAATTACTTTTAAGAATAACTGGGAAGGAATACTGTTTCAGAGAATAGTTTACAGAAATCTCTACCATGACAGTTGCTTGTTAATAACCGCTATTCTGGAACTTGGGGGCACTCATTAGAGCTTGTAAGTTACCCAGGGTCTCGAATTAGAATCCTAAACAAGTGCACTGCTGATTTAAAGTGAGCTGTGAGAAACGAAGACATAGGAAGGAGAAGGAATTTTGAATTTGCTTGGTCATTTTATTTTCAAAAATAAATTGAAATGATAAAGCGTCACTTTTTGTCTTGTTACCTAGCTTTGTTTTTGACACCTATCTACATTTCCTAAATACTGTTAAAAAAAATAAATAGCCAGCATCCTAAATACTGTTAAGACTTCCTCCCTCCCTCACCTTCCTCTCTTCCTTCCTTCCTTCCCCCACCGCCTCTTTCCTTCTCTTCTCCCTAGTGGGAATGAGACAAGCACTTTAAAAAAATATATTAATCTTTTTATTTGTTTACAGATGTCATTTGAAGCGAAGCTTCCATACTTTTCTTCCTTTATATTAAAAAATAAAATGTTTATCTGGAAGCCAGTCTTACTGAAGACTAAAAGATAAACATACCTTAGTTATAAGGCATTTTTATAGAGACTCTGATAGCAAATGAATTGAGAGAAATGCTATTTGATGCACGGTGGAAATGTAATGTTATGGTCTTCCTGTCAATGTAATCTGGAGTGATATATAGCCACCTCTCCCTGGCATGGGAGATTAATGAAATGACTCTAATTTTGGCAACACTTGCACACTGAGAGTGGGTAACAAAACTCTAAGTTGATTTGTGTAAAGGGTGGAGCTGACTTTAAACAGCACATCATAGCATCTAGTCATTTTGGTGACATTCAAACTATTTCAGCCCTATTCAAGGAAGGCTGTCCAAAACCCCTCTGCCTCTTTTGTGTCAGTACCATGATGACACTGTGACTCTAGCTGAACTCTCATCTACCATCAGATGATATGCCCCTTCAATGATTGTGTTTGCCAGTTAATAAAGTTACTTGGTGCTATGATCTATCTTTAAAAGAACAAATTATACTGTGTTTTTAAAGATTCAACCATTTTTTGGTTGCGGTTTACCCCCACTTCTTTTAATTATTTGTACTACCTGAGGTGCAAGGGCTTCTCCTTTTGTAGCTCATGGGACCTGCAAGGTGATTTGTTTCTGTGGCAGCTAAGAGAATGGGCTTTGGAGGAAGACTGACTGGGTTCAAATCCTCCCCCAGCACCACCTCATAGGGGTGTCCTAGTGATTAAATGAGGCACTGTGTGCTGCAAAACACAGTGCCTGGCACAGAGTAAAATTATTTTTATTGTTTTTTTTTTTAAACAAAACCTTCTGAATGTTTTGGTTCAGTGCTTTTCTCTAAACACCCTATATTAACAGAGACCATCGATCATCAGTGACCACTAACATCACAGAAAAAGACAACCAGATACCATGACGATTCTGATGGAAGTACATGACACGTCTAATAAAGTGGTCTTGTCAAAAAATCAAACCTGAATCTAATCAGGCTCGATCTAACCACCACTTCTCAGAAAATAATAGGGCACAGAGGGCAAAACCCAGAATGTGGGAAACTCTAGGACAAATGACTGTGTCTTCAATAAGTGAATGGCCAGGAAAATTAAAGTGGGGAGACAGGGACCTATAGACCAAAGAAGACACAAGAGCCATGGCAACCAACTGCAACATATGGACCTTATTTGGACAATTTTTACAAACTGTAAAAAGCATTTAGGAGACAACTGGGGAAAATGAACACTGAGTGGATATTTGATGAAATTAAATAATTATTGTTAATGTTTCAGTGGTGATAATGGTTTTGGATTTGTGGGGTTTTTAAAGTTTATTTTTAGAAATGTGTACTTAAGTATTTTAGAGACATGCACATAAATATTTAGTTAAAATTTGTGGGTGAAATGATATGATGTCTGGTTATAGATGAAACAAAAGTAGCCCTGAGTCAGTAATTATTGAAGCTCCATGATGGGTAGGTAGGGATATTTAATAATGTTTTCTCTACTTTTATGTATGTTACCATTTCCTTGAGAAGAATTAAAAATAAATCAAAAGAAAGCAAGACAATCTCAACCACCAAAAGCAAAAATTCTGTGATAATTTAGTAGGCACTCGATCCACAGTAACAAACTTCCAGCATCCCAGAATCCCTGGGACTTTGATACTTTCTACCCAAATCATGGTGCCTGTTTCTAGGTCATTGATTACAAGATGCTTCCTTACTCAGGTGGGTGATTTTCTCCCAACATGGTTTACTATCCTTAACAGAATTTGAGAAAATGGCTGTTTCAGGTTGGTTTCTGTCACCTACCTCTGAGGTCAAATACTGCTATCAGGGGTTGACAGTTGCTATTTGGCTCAAAGTACTTGAGGTCATGGTCATTCCATTATCTTTCTAAGACTGCAGTTTTTGAATCTGACTTTACTGGATATCAGGTGCTTGGTTGGCCATCTTTTTATAGATGACATCAATATCAAGTGGTACAGAAAAGCTTTCCCAAACCATGACTGCCTTATTAATCAACTCATAAAACTCATCAGGAAAATGTTAGGGAATCTGTTAATGTAGTAATTAGGAAATAAATCTAAAGCTTACCTTTGTTGGATAAATTGGCTTTGAAAAAAGGAGTGGTGATAAAGTTCCAAGAAACAAATGCACCTTACTATTTAATTTACTCTTCTCTCTCTTGACCTATACTTTTTGCTCCACGACAATGTCTCCAGTTAGCAACTAAAAATATTTCTCTTTTCTGAGTGAGAATAGCCATAATTTGACAGCCTGGGTTCCTTTTGCTGTTATTTTCCTATCTTAGAGAAACTGGGCATAAGATTCCAAGGTTATTAAAAGAAATCCAGAGCTGAAAGATTAGATACATTTTTCTGAATTAAAAAAAATCAATTCATTTGGCATAAATAAGATCCTGTCTTTCTTTATGCCATCACATTTAATCAAGATGGGCAACGTGAGTCTTTCAGAAATAATAATCAGTTTATCAGGATCCTGGACCAAAACATTTACTGTTTAAATGAAAGAAAAATACTTACTAAAAATCACTATATTGGGGAATTCTGATTAGTTATTAAAAATCCATGGCCACATTAAAAGTTGAAAAGAATTATACTTGATCAGTAAATGGTACAAACATTATATCAGAGAAAGAGTGGTGTGAGTACAGTTGTTATAATCTGTTAAAAATTCCACATTAAAAAATATATATATATATTTATTTAATTTATTTATTTTTGGCTGTGTTGGGTATTCGTTGCTGCGTGCGGGCTTTCTCTAGTTGCAGCGAGCAGGGGCTACTCTTCGTTGCGGTGTGCGGGCTTCTCATTGTGGTGGCTTCTCGTTGCGGAGCACAGGCTCTAGGTGTGCGGGCTTCAGTAGTTGTGGCATGCGGGCTCAGTAGTTGTGGCTCGTGGGCTTCAGTACTTGTGGCACACAGGCTCAGCAGTGTGGCTCATGGGCTCTAGAGTGCAGGCTCAGTAGTTGTGGCACACGGGCTTAGCTGCTCCGTGGCATGTGGGATCTTCCCAGACCAGGGCTCGAACCTGTGTCCCCTGCATAGGCAGAATTCCCAACCACTGCGCCACCAGGGAAGTCCCCAAATTCCACATTTTTAATGAAGGATATTAAATTTCAACATGAGTTTGGACTTTAAGAATTTCTGATCCCTGCCAGCTTTGAAGTTTCTAGATCTGCAGAACATTGTGTCACTCTCCTCCACAAAGCTTGACTAGACATGTGTTCCTGGTTCCTGATAGCAAATCAACTGCATGCTGGTCATTTTCTCCACCTCCTTTCAGTGGTCTCAGGGCCAGCGTGGTCACACATCTGGATGGACTAGGAGTCTCCTTTCTCGGTTTGTCTAATTCTTTTACATTCTGCAAGAGCTGGTTTCAATGCTATTTATTCTGTGGTTTTCTACTTTGCTACCCCACACTTCCCACCTCCCCAGCTGAATTATACTCCTCCTCAGCACTTAATCTGTTGTGTAAACACTGCAGAGTTTAGATAACCCCCAAACTCAGCCCTGAGCTCCCCCCAGGTTGGGTTGCTCCTCTTGGTTACTCGAAGGGCCCCCATGGATATTTATTGAATGAAGGTGTTTCCTGTTTCGCTTTGGCCTCCATTTTGTCTTTTAAAAAAATAAATAAATTTATTTATTTATTTTTGGCTGCGTTGGGTCTTCGTTGCTGCGTGCGGGCTTTCTCTAGTTGTGGCGAGCGGGGGCTACTCTTCATTGCGGTGCACGGGCTTCTCATTGTGGTGGCTTCTCTTGTGGTGGAGCACGGGCTCTAGGCACGCAGGCTTCAGTAGTTGTGGCTTGCGGGCTCCAGAGCTCAGGCTCAGTAGTTGTGGCGCACAGGCTTAGCTGCTCCGTGACATATGGGATCTTCCCGGACCAGGGTTCGAATCCATGTCCCCTGCATTGGCAGGCAGATTATTAACCACTGTGCCACCAGGGAAGTTCCTAAATTTATTTTCATTTTTTTAATTTTTGGCCACACCATGTGGCTTGTAGGATTTCAGTTCCTTGACCAGGGAATGAACCTGGGCCATGGCAGTGAAAGTGCCGAATTCTAACCACTAGAGCATCATGGAACTCCCTTACCCTGCATTGGCAGGCAGATTCTTAACCACTGCGCTACCAGGGAAGCCCCCATTTTGTCTTCTGAGCCTCCTTTTCTATTTGCATTTGTAGGTTGCCCTTTGCTTCACACAGGGCATTCCTTTCAGTTACCCCCTTTAGCACCTCATACCCACCCTGAGAAGTGGATATAGAAGCTGTAGCCCTGAGTTTACAGAGGTGGACAGTTTACCCAAGGTCCAACATCAATTTGTGGAAGAAATATGACTGCTAGTCAGGACTCTGTGTTCTCCTAGGATAGGTGATTGGTTTTATTTTGTTTTTACCAAGCAGCTGTGAAAATAATTTAAATATGAATAATTTTTCGTACATATTCCCCGCTCCTGAGAAAGAAGACTCAAACCATTGTTCATTCCTCCAGAGCAATCCCTTGGCTGACTTTGGAGCTGTGTACAAAGCCTCGGAGAAGCACTGGACCTCAACTCTCTCCACAGGCTCCTGGGGCTCCTGGAAGGGGAAGTAACCTGAGATGTGGGTGAATCACCTCTGAGCCCTCAGAGTTTTCAAGGGCTCTTGAAAACTTCCTCTTTCTGATTGTAGAACTTGGGAGTCATGAGTATTTTCACCAAAGTGTCTCAATAAAATAGGACAAACTCCATCTCATAAGTTTGGCTGCTGCTACCTGAACAACGTAGCCGAGTTCCTTACAAAAGAGAGACTCACTCAGGCCGGGCAGTCACTGAGTCAGGTCTGAAATCACCAGCCTGCCTTGCCGTTTGGGGTACCGACTTGACTGATGTTTTGGGGCTGAAGTTAGATGCATTGCCTATGAACACACTTCTATTCAGCTATAAAGAATTAGAGCAAGGACTCCATGCGTAAATCGCACATGACTCTGCATCCCAGTTTACGATAATCATGTAATAAAAATTGCTATGCAGCACTGTTTAGCAGCTTGCTTCCAATATTGCATTTACAAAAATTACATATTTCATATAATCAGGCCTGTCTCTTACTTAATCATCCCACACATCATATAAATCTTTAAAGTGGACAGGTCTATAAATCACTAGCATTTTTCATTTACCACTTATTCTAAGCCAGGCAGTTTCTTATTTAAATTGCCATATGAATAAATCTAATAATCCTTATTCACTTACATCATCTCAAACTTTAAATCTTATTCCAGCTGAGGTCATAAGTGAAATCAGTATTGAGGGCAAAACTAGCAGCTGTAACAACTATAATAGCTTGCCAAATTATATTAAAGGGCCCAAATAACATTAAAAAAATGAGGAAGAACTGAATTACATTATTAAAGTGTGATCTGCTGAATCAGGCAAATGCAGGGCCTAAACAGAGCTCCTGCATGGGGTGTAGCTTCTGTGCAGGGCTTGTACCAATTGGAAGAGAGAGATACTTGCCTGAACTCTCTCATTTGCACACCTTGATTAAGATCTAGATCACAATTTCTCAACCTTGGCACTACTGACATTTTGGGTCATGCAAGTCTTTCTTGTGGGAGTCTGTCCTGTGCATAGTGGGACGTTTAACAGCATCCCTGGTCTCTGCCCACTAGATGCCAGTAGCACTCCCTACCCCCAGTTGTGATGATCAAAAATTTCTCCAGACATTCTCAAATTTCCCCTGTGGGAAAAGTCATCCTTATTGATAACTACTGGCCTTGATGATCCAACAGGATTGAATTGGGGCCTCTTCCAGGGAGAACCCAGGGATGTTCTGAGGACTCTGGGTTTCATAGGGAGACATGCTCCACACCGTACCACTTTCCTTAACATTGGGGCTGCCAACTTTGGTGGATGAGCAGTGAATCCAGTACAGTTCTCAGATTAATGGGAGGAGGATCAGGGAGAGGGGACAGGGGAGAAAGAAGCCCAACAAGGAGAGTAGGGAGAACAGTCAATGACAGGACAACTCTCGAACTCAGGCAAAACGTCTCCCGTGTTGGGGCAGACCCTTTCCTCACCTTTCCCATCGAATTAGCAGCCTGCATCTCTACCCTTGATAAGAACTCAAGGGCATCACAGACCTGACATTCACAGCATCTATATCAGCATGGCTGTGGGATACAAATTATTTTTGTATGCATCTTAAATGGTTCAGAAAGGTCATGTGATTTTGTAGCGATCAAAGGAAAATGGTGAGTGTTTGTCAAGGGGACTTTCAAATCTGAATAATTGGTTCGCGAGAAACTTAGCATTGTCAGGCATGTACAAATGCTGAGAATGAGGAATCTGGTTTCCTGTCCTCTTATGGTTGGCAGATTGTATCTTATGATAGCTGGCAGAGGTGCCGATAGTTCATCTCCAAGCACTGGAAGGAACTGGCTGCAATTAGTTTTCCCAGAAAGGTTCTGCCAGGTCTTTGACAGACTAAGGAGTTATACCCCATATAAATCATTCTTGCTCTGCCATCTTAAATGCACATGCTTTTCTAGAAGGGCATCCATCCTGTATCACCCAAGCCTAAATAAAGCAAATAATGCCATTACAATTTGGAGATGAAACCCACTGACAGCTCGATGTAACAGAGTGCTGGCCCAGGGGCTTGGTGTGGGGGGATTTGTAATTATGGGTTGGCAGTACCTCATGCCTAACTAGTGGGAACAGTGATATCACTTACAATGGGGACCAAAAAGACAGAACCAGAAAACAATACCAGAATGAAATCTGTTGTGTTCAGGAACTCTCCTTTTTGAGAGGTTTCTGATTAGCATTGAGAATGGCAAAGCCATTCCATTGTCTTAAACCTATGGTGACTTCTGAGTCATTGAGTCGTCAAGCCAATTCACTTTGTATAGGAAAGAGGTTATTAATTTTGCTCAGTTTTACCTGTAATTTTGGCAACCTCACTGCATCTTTCCCTTTATTTCTCTGTATAAAATAGCATTTTCATTCGTGCTCTTTTAGAGATGAATTTAAAGCTCTCAGCTATTTCATTTAGTCATTGTATGGAAGATACAGATTATACCTTCTGGTACCTTCCTACCTACTTAAAATGCTCCAGGATGCCTGATATTTAAGATGGCGTTATTACTTCACACACAAAGAGTATGAACCTTCCCCACAGCCTATTTTCTACACGTCCCACAGTAGAGGGAGACAGGACGAGATGGCGGGGAGTATCAGATGCTTCCTCGGTGGAGTTGGGCCCCCTTGCCGTGGTCAAGTCACTATCTCAATCTCTGGCTTATCTTTCTACTAACAACGAATATTGGCAGTACTTGGCACTGTTGTTTTCAGAGGGGTCTCTACATCTTAGTGAGACATGCTAATGTGTTTTCCGAGTTCCAGCACTGATATTCTGTGATGCCAAGGCCTGGAATAAAAAGGAAGAGATAGAGAGACAAGATTCCTTGGCCTCTAATTAGCACCACCCATGGGCTCTGCTCGTTATCAGGGACATGAACCCCTTCATCCAAGGTTCCATGTCAGCAGTGTGGGGGAGCATGCGTTATTTGAGAAAACTCTTCTTTAAAATAAACTTCTAACAGTAACACCACTGCCTTTTTAGGAAAGTATCAAATACTTTAAAATCAGACATGCAGCCAGCTGTATAAACAGTACATTCATTGACTTACCCTCTTATCAGGGAAGAAGATTGAGCTGATGCCTATTTTATTGACAGATGATTTTGTGTCTCATGTAAGAATGTTTTGCATTGTTAATGACCCCTTTTATTCTAGGAAAGTAAAACATTTATAAGCCAATATCAGCCTGTTTTTCTCCATAATCATTGATGCCTGAGGGGATGATATTCATGCTCTGATGTTGGCACTTGAACCATCATGGTGGGATAACACCCACTAGAAGATTCCACTCCGGAGGCCCAAAGTATCTGTCATGGCTTAAAAAATGGGCTACTTGCTGTGGGTGGAAGAATCTATATCTTTCCTATTACCCATGCCTAGTCCAAGGCCTATAATATATAATAACAACGATAACTTTTCATTAAGCACTGTTACATACCAGGCACAGTGCTACGTACTTTACTTATATCTCATTTAAATCTCACAGCAGCTCCATGAGGTCCTGAGCTGGTTGCTGGCCTATTTGCTGCTCCCAGACCCAGTCTCTGCCCTTTTCCTGCTCTGCTCTGTGTCACATTTCTCAGGCTCCTTGGCTTCTTGGGTTCAGCCAATAAGAGGCAATGGTAAAGGCTGATGGGCAGGAAGGGAGAAGAAGTGAGGGAATTTCTCCTTTCTTGCTCTGACGCAGGTGGTGGCTCTGGGAACAGCTGGGTCTCCTCCATGGATCCAGCTCCCTCTAGCCCTGGCTTCTCAGCTGGTATCACTACCTGCTCTGACACCTACGAGGGGGTGGAAGTGGCTTCCTGACGCAGCTAATCTCTGGGTTGCCGCCCCGTCCTATTTGGCTTCTTAGCCCTTCCATCATCCAGGTAATCAATTCTCCATGAGAAGTGCCCTCTCTTTGAAGTTTCTGGAGTGGTTTTCTCTCCTGACCAGAACCTGACAGAGGCAAATATCATAGTACCCACTTTCTCCATATAAGGAAAACAAGGCTCAGAGGCATTAAGAAACATACCTAAGTCTGGTCATTCAGCCCATGCCTGTTAACCACGAGACAGTC
Source organism: Physeter macrocephalus (assembly GCF_002837175.3). NCBI lineage: Eukaryota > Metazoa > Chordata > Mammalia > Artiodactyla > Physeteridae > Physeter > Physeter macrocephalus. The sequence goes on from NC_041218.1 coordinate 51,223,285, forward strand.
CTGCCTCGATGTGTAAATGAAAAGTCATCGGGTGATTAACATATCTGCTTGAACTTGGGCTTATGGGGCTAAGAAAACATCAGTTACACCCAGATCAGGTCAATCGAGAAGACCTCTGTTCTAGTGCTACTTATTTCTTCCTCTAGCAAGTTGTGTGATTTTGGAGATATTCCTTAACCATCATAAAGCTGCCTTGATCATCTCACAGAATGATTCTAATATAAAATATAAGGCAGGGCTTCCCTGGTGGCGCAGTGGTTGCGCGTCCGCCTGCCGATGCAGGGGAACCGGGTTCGCGCCCTGGTCTGGGAGAATCCCACATGCCGCGGAGCGGCTGGGCCCGTGAGCCATGGCCGCTGAGCCTGCGCGTCCGGAGCCTGTGCTCCGCAACGGGAGAGGCCGCAGCAGAGGGAGGCCCGCATACCACAAAAAAATATATATATATATAAGGCAAATAGAAAGTGAGACAGCAATTTGGATTCTTCCAAGAAACTGTGTCCTGCGGGCTGGATCTTAACCATGTTATAAAGTTTATATGGTACCTGTATAAAAGATGCTGCATATCTCATCTTGGTTCAACCAGAAGTTCAACAAATATTTCTGAGTGCCTGCCATATCCCAGGCACTATTCTAGGCTCTTGGGGTTTAGCTGTGAACTAAACAGACAAAAACTGCTGCCCTCAGATACGGTCCACTTTCTGTTTTGTTTTGTTTTAAACACCCACATGTTAACAGTACTGTTCCTTAGAACCTCAATGCTGAGGTGTAGTCTTAGATACCAATCGCACTTAAAAACATGTCATATGGTTTTGTCCAAGAGCATTCTCTCTAAAGAGTATAAAAACTAGATAATACTGGATGTACCTGTGTGTTGAAAGGGGGAAGAAGGTGGGACGTTCGTCCTTCCAGGGGGTGGTACAGTGCAGAGGTTAAAAGCATGGACCCTGGCTGGAGTCAAACTGCCTATAGGTTCAAACATCTGAGGTACCACGTACCAGCTGTGTCACCTTGGGCAACTCCCTTAACTTCTCCAGATCTAGTCTCCCCATCTGAAAAATGGAAATGGTAATACTAGTAAACCTAATGCATGGGGCTATCAAGAAGATTAAACAATAATACACGTAAAGTCCTCAGAATGGTGAGAACCGCTAACGTATTATTTTTACTTCGTGAAATTAATTGGGATAGCAAATTTCATGGAGGTCCCCCAGGCCATGTCGTGAAGCTTTAAACAGACTAGTTCCATTAAAGTGGAACACTGCTTGTGTTTCTTAAAATCTTACCATTTGGATTCCTTTCTTCTCATTATTAGAAAATGTCCCTGTTTTTCTTTTCCTGTAATTCTCATATCCTCTGTGCAGAATAATTCCCCTTCTTCTGAGGTACTGGCACCAATAAATATGCTTTTTTTTTTTTAATAAGAGCCTAGGCATTTGGGACCCCACTAATAAGGTCTCATTGTAATTTAACTCAGTCCAAAGGGTTTTTATTAAGTATCTACCAAGGGCAACTGGATCGCTGAGAGCGCTAGAGGGACTGATGTACACTGAGGTGACAGGAAGGTGCCCAATTTAGTCGGGATTTACATGCAGTCAAGCTGTCTTTGGCAGCCTTTATAATCTACATTTGCTGGTTATTTTGTTTACTTCATTCGTAATTCACCTTGCACCAGTTTTTCATTCATTCATTCAGTCAAAACCTACTATGCGTTTAGGCATCTCGCTGGGTTCTCGGGGGTACGGTGGGGAGCAAACAGGCTCGATCGCAGCCTTTCACAGCATCTCTGAGGTTGGACAGTGTACCCAGTTGTGTGAAAGCACATTCTCTTACATAAGAAGGGTAATTCACTCCCCTAGCCCCCACCCCCATTGTTTTCTGGGAAGACCCACTAGGCTCACGGAGAGACCTCTCAGCCCTAGGAAGTCTAGTGGGACAGGCCGATATGAGAGGGAACTTTGCAAGGCGTAACATCGACAGTGTCTCAGGATTCTCAGAGGTTCTTCCTTCTTGGGAGCAGCAGGAAGGGCTTTTGCACCCCATCCATGTTCCCCAGCTATGAAGAGAATAAGGGTGACTTTCGAAGATCACTGCATTCCTGACGGTGGATGAGGGCAGGGAAGTCTTTTAGCAGTTGCTGAAGCCAGATTAGTGCTATGGGTTGGGGAGTGGTATCCCTCTGCGTGTGGGAATCCAATGCGGTACCTTAATCTCCTTGGGGGACAAATGAAATTAATCCTCTCTCCAGATGGCAGCAAAGTGACAAGGGTGTGGAGATGAAAAGAGATTGTGAGGTTGTACATGTGACAGCACCATCAATCGGGTTATGAAACCCAGCACTTTGTTCTCACCAAAGGCAAATGGTACCATCTCATTTTTGCAAGTTGGATGGGTTTGGGGTTCTGGAGAAAAGCCCGTTCCTACTAACTTCCTCAGATTTAACTCCTTTAAATTTCAGATTTTCTATTTAGAAGAAACTATTTTCATTCATCTGTTAAATACTATTTATATACTGATTTCCTTGTGTCCAACTCTTCCTTTTTAAATTTTTACTGGCTTTCATAATACAGCGCAGCTGTTGGGTTCCCAGGGAAGCAGACTGTGAGATGGAGAGCAGCTTGTGGGAAGTTTACTGGGGGTGCTCCCAGCAACAACACCTGTGTGGGGAAGGGAAGGCAGAAAGACTGGGTGAGGGAGAGGCTGGGCCACGATGCAGTCACAACGCTGGTCTCAGCTGATTCCATGGCGAGCTCTGAAACTCGGATGACTCTTCTGAGTTGTCCGTATTTGTGTGAAAGGACTGGGTTTTCATAACTCCAGGTCAACGAGTCAGCTGCCCCAGGAAGGGGCATGACCTTAGACAGGATGGCTTTCCTCAGCGAGGCAGCTGGGAGCTGTCAGCCTGCAGCTTTCTCTGGGGAATAAAACCTTGGGTCCTGAAGGGGAAATTGGGTGGCACAGCATTCCTGACTGACACTTAACAGATGCCTTCAGGATGACCTGCATGTTTCCATGACTCTTATCAATAACTTCATTGTTACCTCATCCAAAGGCATATTTAGTCATTCGTTACCTTGTAGTAGTATTTGGCAGTGGCTTCTTCGTCTTTCTCAACAATTTCCTTCTCTTGCTAACCTGCTAATTCTCCCTCTCTTCCACTGGCCTCTTTCCTATCCATAACTATGCTCATGTCTCCTGAGATTCCTTCTTAAAGCTCTTCTTTGAGCCCCTTCTCTCTTGGTTATGTCAGTCATGGCTTCAAGGATAGTCCTCATAGCAAGGGATTCCAAACCCATCTGGATGCCCTTCTCTCTCTCCTGAGCTCCAGTCTGGCAGCCCTAATTGCCTGTCCACTTCAAACTCAGAATGCCTCAAATCAAACGTGCCTGTCTCTCAAACCAATTCCCCTTCCTGACTTCTCATTTTCTCCCCATTTTACTCTTTTCCTAATTGTCATGCTTGAAATCTACACTCATTTTGAACCCTTTCATACAGCTCATTTACCATCGTATTGTCATTAAACTAGCTGCCCTTTTTATTCCATTGCCACAGCTGATATTTGTTCAAGTCATCACATCACAGCTGGACTACTGCAGCAATAAAGGTAATAAAAGTGTGATTTTAAAGACATTTCTGCCATTTATGTAGCATTTATAAATTGCCTGGCATTGGTCTAAGCACTTTATACATAACATTAACATATTTATTTCTCGTAACAATCCTATGAAATAGGTACCATTATTAGACCCATTCTACAGATGAGAAAACTGAAGAACAGAGAAGTTAGTAACATGCCCGAGGTCACACAGCTAGTAAGTGGTAGTGCCAGCATTAAGAACTCCAGCAGCCCAGCTCCAGGGCTTGGGCTCTTACCCATTAGGCTAAACTGCCTCAAGCTGGTGCTTGGCTGCTGAGGGTATCAGCTTCATCATCTTCATCATCATCATTTTTGCCTACACCACTCAGCAAACACTCACTGCCTCCTAGCTCTTGTGAATTTAATTTAATGTGTGTCTATCTTACTTTCCCAAGTTGGTTGAAAGCTCTCTGAGGGCAGAGATCATCTCTTATTCTTTGAACCTCATTGTAAATAGCAGGAATCTGGTAAAATTCATGGATTGAATTGTTTGAAATAGCATGTAAATAGCCTCGTAATGGGCCGCTCAGATTTCACAGGTGCAGTTAATTCTCCTTGTTGTACACAGAATGACCTATTTAAAGTGAGAAGCAGATTCACTTAATTCTCTGTTCAACACTCTGCAGTGGATTCCTGTGAAATCCAAATTTCCTACCATGCAAGGTTCTGTATCATTGGGCTCGTCTCCTAACCCACTCGCTAGCCGCGTGGCCTTCTAGCTGGATTGCTAACAGGACCAGAGCAGCCCACCTGGCTTGGCGCCTTGTCTGGAATGCTCCTCCCACAGATCTTCCTCCCACTTCCTCCTTAGCTTCATTCAGTTCAGATGTTCAGCCTTCTGTCCAAAATAGCATCCTCCTCCCATCACTCTCTACTTCCTCTCCCTGCTGTGTTGTAACGCACAGCTCTTCTGATAGTATTTATCCCTACTTGACATGATATTGCATATTTATTTTTCTGTCTCCCCTTTTACAATGTACGGGCTCCAAGAAAGCAATGACTTTGTCTGTCTTGTTTAACATGTTATGCCCAGAGCCTAGAACAGTGTCTGGCACATAGCAAGCCTCAACCCATATTTGCTGCATGAATGAAACAGGGGAAAACGGGGGTGTCTCAAAATGACTGCCCTGGTGCCCATTCATGGCTCTTCCTTTTTCAGCCAGCAGGGGGCTCTTCGACTCTCTCCAGAATTCAGTATAGTCTACAAGTACCTGGTGAGTTTACCTGAAATTCTACAGCCTCATGCAACCAGAAATACTCATCTCCTCCTTTATTTTCCCCTCTAAGTAGGATTTTTCCAACTCTGGCAAATATTAAACTTTGTGTTAGCAAACAGGTTTTTGCTTTTTATAGGTGGTCCTTCAAGGATTTTTTGGTTTTGGTTTTTGAAGGGTATAAGGTTTGCTGCTAGAAATTGTAATTTTTAATTCACTCACAGACATGCTGTTGTCATAAACAAAATGTGTGTAACCAGGGGGACAATACCTTAGCAGTAATGTAAGTTTATGTAAGTGCTTAAGCCCCACAAATTAAACTGCTGACTGAATGAAGCCAATCAATTACAACAACATGCATTTATATCCTTTTGAAAGGGAGATGCCTCTCTCTCTCTCTTTTTTCTAACCTCCTTCGCCCCAATAACCTGGCAATATAATATATCTTGTTGAAAACAGATGTCAGAAATATATTGGTAAATATAACACCTTCTTTTGGAAAATAAATCTTCCCCTACTTAAAATAGGGTGGTTTTAAAGTTTGTATCAATTTAAAAATTGAAAAATCCCCACTGGAGACACTGCTAATGCACTTGAATGGGCTTATTGTCTCTTGGCCATTTCCTTTAGAGTCGATTCTGGCAGAAGAGCGCCAGCCTTATTGCCAAGACAAGAAGAACTATATATTATGGTGTGTGCTCTGCCAACACAAAGTAAAGCTAGTATGGCAACACTTAACTGTTGTTGGGAAAGCCCAGGTATCATAAAGATATTAATATGGCTAACAGACTCTTATGTCTATTTCTGTAAAAATCGTCCTTAATTTTGTACACAAGAAAATTCACCTCTTCTGTCAGGCAGTAGTTTCCTGGAAAAACCACAGTAACCTTCTATAAATGAACCAGAGTAAATGGATTCTTGTAGAGGAAGGAGCAAAGAAGAACTCATGGGAATGGATAGCTTACCTAGATGGAGAAAGCTGCCTATCAGCTTATTTTTAACAAAGAAAATCCCCTCATTGCCATCTCCAGCTTGCAAATGGCAAACCAATTTTTGCATGTGTGTGTGTGTCTTTTTTTTTCCTTTCTGGAAAAAAAATGATTGAAACTGTTGACTCTAGGCAGGGGGGAAATGAACCCTATGACTTGTATGGACTGAGGACGCAGGTAAAGGTGTGTGTGTTGAGTCTGACGAACTAACTCAGCAGCTATTGTTTCAAGGGATTTCTTGGAATGGAGTGCTTCATATCTAACTGTGTTAAAATAAAATGATATTCTTTGCCAATTGATAGTGTTTACCTAGTGTGGGCAGAGATCCTTACCAGGAAGGTAGTATGTGTGAGCAACAATTACACCAACAAAATAGACACAATCCTGTCCTTGGAGAGCTTATGAAACTGTGCATATAGAATAGGCACACCTGAAAGAGGCTTAAGATCATTACAAAGCAGGATACCAGTGGCTGTGACCGAGACTCATCTATTTCTGGAAAGATGAGTGGTCTTGATCCCATTTTTAAAAACTGAAATTGGGCTGAAACCTGGGTATATCTGGTCTCCAGAAAGAACATCACAATATATCCAAAAGTATTTAGCAGTGTGGCAGCTCTCCCAAGCACAAAGGTGTCACCTCATAAGTTAGAACTGGAGGTGGTGGGATGAAAGGCCAGTGTATTTTAATCAGTATCAAAAAGTTAATTCATTCCAAGGTATTTACTGAGCACCTACTATGTGTAAGGCACAGTGCTAGGGGCCTCAAGTTAATTGGAAAGAAGATATGACATGTGCATAAACTGCTAAAATAGAATGGACACAGGGTTGAGTGTCTCAAGGGAGGTACATATAAACTGTTGGAGTTCAGAGAAAGGTGGACTACTCATAGATGAGAAACCTCGTGAAGGTGTCAGTGGCAGGTGGATCTTATAGAACAAATAGGACTTGAACACTTTGGAGACAGGCATGGCCCTAGGGCTAAGTCCAGATCAGTAACAGGTTCTGAAGCTATGGCTCTCTTTCTGTATCAGATGCCCATCCAGAACTCCACATTGATAAATCAAATCTGGGACTTGATTGAAACTTCACTTACTATCTTCCCCCAGTCATAACTGTCTCCCTGTCTAACCTTTAGTAGTATTTCTTCAGATTATTTTAGTTCACTCTCAGAAGCCATTTCTTCTGGTAGGAGTGAATGAATAAATGGTGTCTATTTTCCTAATCCTTTCATATCCTCTTTATATACAAGGACAGTTGTCACTCAAGCTCACAAGATGATGGGCCTTTTTACAGATGTGGCAGAGCTCTGTTCTGAACAGAATGATGGTCAAGGTGCTCTGTGCTTTCGTACCACTTATTTACATGATGGTCCTGTGCTATCATCTAGAAAACTGGGGCCTGAAAGCTGTCTCCACCTCCTCTTGCCGAAACAGCAAAACTGATGGGACACCTTTTGAAAGAAAAGTAGAAAATGGAAGGGAGTGAATTATACTTGAGTTTGGGGGAATGAAACTGCCTGTCTCAACACTAAGCATCCCAGCAGGGGTGTCAGCTTCCCTGAGAGACTTCCCAAAGAAACCCCAGTTTTGAGTGGATTCAACATTGCCCCGGGAACCTCGTTTTACATAAAATGGTAAGATGGCAAAATACTGAAGCATACTGGGATCACCAGCCAGGAACAGGGCTTGCTCCAACACAACTAAAACTGGAATTACATGTTTTGGATGTAGAAATGACATGATAAACATAGAGCTTTTAAGATGCAGGAGCACCTGAATAATAATACTTCAAAGCCAAGAAGGGTTAGACACATACCAGATGCTTTACAAATGCCATTAGTGTTATCTTCAAATGGAAAGCATGACTTTACAAAGAGCTTGAGGCTACTGTCCACCTACTGACAGATGCCCTTCAATGACTGGTATCAATATTTTCAAATAAATCAAGCTGTGACCACACTTCAACATAACACTGACTCAGCTGTTCCCAAGTCCATATGGTTTTGTACCCATTTCATGTATTTGGAATCCCTCCAGAATCTTCCTAACTATTTGCTGGGAAATGGAAACAGCCAACTTTGCTGATTGCCAGTAGATTTTAGACACCACCAAACAACATGACTACTGCACAATTCTGATTATTTCTACATTTATGAGAATACCCACTTGCTTTCATCATCCATCAGTTGTGCTGCCATGAGTCATTGTCATGCCTGAATTCTTCCAAAATATGCTTCTTAGGTGTAGAGTAACAGACCGACTTGGGCTCGCCCCCTGGTAAACCTGTAACTACTACTTCTATGCAGCTTTGCTGAAGCCTCCTCTCCACCAGCAGGCTGCTTCCTGTCAAGCACGGCAGTTTTCCACCTGGATTATTTCTAACCATCAATTCCTCCATACTCTAAGCTAAAACTGATGCCTCTTTTTGGATGTGCAGAAAAAAATGTGGCCACACCCTGCATTTCTTTAGACTCAGCTAATTATGAATTTAGAAACTTGGAGACAATTACAAAACACTCTTCAAAATAAACTGCCATCCAGGTTGCACTTTGTTATCTTTGAGAGCGTTATGTGCTAATTCTGATTAAGGGCATACAATCCATATTTTTGTTTTAAAAAATGGATCTAATTTTATGCAGCACCCAAATTTAATTACTCTTAAAGCTTTTTAGGATCCCAGATGAAAGATGCTACTGCAGTGGGAAGTTGTAATATTATTTATTTCTCTAGTCATCAACATTAGTTGGTTTCCCCTTTCTTGAAACCTATTTATCATTTGTATAAATATAGTATTTGGGGAGCTTCCTGCATTAGATCATCTCCCGTCCTTTTAGTGCCCTTGATGTTCATTGCATTCTCCTGGTGAGGCTTGCTGAGCCATTAATGCAGTGGCCCCTCCTACTTTAAAATCTTTGGAAAGTCTTTAATGTTACTTATTGCTATTGAGATTAGAGTTGACAAATATTTTTCTTGCTTTTGTCTTATGTAGAACACAGTCTTCTTTCTTACCAGGGTGACCAGACTTTTCTCCTGATGTCGATATTCATTCACAAACGTTTATTGTTGTCTCCTCTGGGGCTAGATACTGCTAGGTTCTGGGGCTGCCAAGCAATTTCTGGGCCCTTAACCTTCTTCAAAAGCCAGCTCAGATTGTGTCTCCTCTGAGAGGTTACATCTAGCATGATCTCTCCCACCCACTCGCCTTGTAGTATGGCAGACAGACTCTAAGGTAGCTCCCCTGATCCTGTCTCCTGGTATTTATGCCCTTCTGAAATGCCTTCCCCTTGAGTGTAGGAAGATCCTGTGACTTGACTAACCAAATAAAATACAGCAAAGGTGAGGGGAAGTCACTTGCATGATGTTACATAAGATTGTCACGTCTGTTTTGCAAGGGAGATTGTCACATCTCCCTTGCTGGCTTTGAGGAAGCAAGCAGCCATGTTGGGAAGGTGTGTGTGGTAAGGAACTGAGGGCGGCCTCTGGCTGACAGCCTAAAAGGATTTGAAGCCCTCAGTCCAACACCCACCAAGGAATGGAATGCTGCCATCAACCACATAAGCTTAGACACAGATCCTTCCCCAGTTGAATGTTTGAATGAGGATCCATCCCTGGCCAATACCTTGATTGAAGCCTTAGAGAGGACCCAATTAAGCCATGTCCTGACTCCTGACCTACAGAACCTGTGAGATAATAAATGTGTGTTTTAATCTGCTTAGTTTGTGGTAATATTGTTGCACAACAATAGAAAACTAAGATATGTAGCTAATTTCCCCCTCCTCTGTGGACTCTGTGTATATAGTACATAGCTCTATAACTGTATTTAGACTGCACTGTAATCTTTTTTTGCATGTCTGGATTCCCCATAAACAATAAGGACCACAATAATACTAATAATCACTGAAGCGGAGTAGCATTGTACATTGTAGCTCTCAAGTGTGTAGAAAAGAAAAAGTAGCTTTTTTTTTTCTTTTTTGAAAAAGTAGCTTTCTATTGTTTTCTCTAACTGCCCTCATCTCAGTCTCAAGGTTCCATCTTGCTGATGGCTGTGTGCATGGGTGAGAAGGAGTTCCTTAAACTTGCTAATGAAACATAACTCTTTATGTTGGCTTGGTCTTTAGTCAGTCAAATTCAAGAATCAATTCCCTTATCAGAGCTGTTTCTCTCTTTTCAAAGCTTTCCTCCCTTCTCTCTCCAAAACTGTGTCAGGTATAGGGAAGGCTTATGTGTCTCATGGCCATTGGGGAAAATGGCTAGTTCACGTGATGGTCCTGTGCTGTTGTCTGCACCTGCACTGGCCTCCTCAGAATTGCACATTACTCCACCTTGTTGCCAGGCATCCTGCTGGCATCTGCAGGATGTTGAAGCCTGCAGCTGACATAACTCATGGCCAATCTCAGCTTGATCACGAGCTGGTAGACTTTTTGCTGACTAAGCTTCACACTGGCCCTAGCTGGCTCTGCAGATACTCTGATTCTCTTCCTTGTTCTTCATCAGATACTGGCCTGGAGTGTCTATTCTGTGGTCTCTGCTATGGATCACTTTGACATCAGCCATGCCAGCTCTATGGCAGTCCTTTTGGAGCTCAGTGGCCAACTAGCTTCTGTATCAACCAATGCAGATCCCACTGTATCATATGACTTCCTTTCAGGCTACAAGGGAGCAAGGAGAGGCTCAAGATGCTTTCTGCCCCATTTTGGCAAAGGGATACCCTGTGAAGTGGCTTTCTCCCACAGTCCTGCAGAAGCAGTGACACAAGCCCCATCTACTTTCAGCTTTCCTCTTATTCTGTACAATAATATTATGGCCAGTGTGAGGTCCGGGAGAGGCAGTGCTTAGTCTTTGAGAGATTCAGGTACAGTCTTCTCTTTACCTGTTTCTTTCCAAATCTCTATTATCATCACTTCTGGAAGGACTTCAGGTTCCTCATTCTGCCTGGTGGGAACCTTCCCTTATGTCCTTATTATCATTTCCTTCTGCTTTCCTTCTTTACTCTAAATGAGACTTGCCCTTTTCTTCCCTGGGACACTAAACCTCATGCCTTAGCCTTGATGGTACATAGGCTGAAGGAAAAGGAATGGCTTACCAATTACAAAAGATGCATCAGGAGTTTTGACTAAAAAAGCATGCCATAATGGAAAAGATGAGTGCCTTTTACTCCACTGAAATTAAGAACTTATGCTCATCAAAAGATTCTATAAAAAGATTGGAAATATATGTCACAAACTGGGAGAAGATATTTGTACACATACAACTGACAAAAGGTTAGCATCTAGAATATAAACTGTGTGCCTAAGAGGAAAACAGAAAAAGATAAATTGCAAATAGAAAAATAGGTACAGGACACAAATAGGAATTCTATAGAAGAAGTATAAACAGATGTTTAATCTTCTTAATAATCAGTGAGATGGAAATTACAACCACGGTGAGATACTATTTACATCCACCAAGTTAGCAAAAATTTGAAAGTCTCACAATGTTTACTGTGGCGGTACAATGGGGACTCTGATATATGGATGAGAGAACAGATTGGTACAGCTACTTCAGAAAACATCTTGCCATTACCTAAGTTTGCATACCCAGGAATTCTACTCCTGGATAAATCCTGAGAAACTCTTGCACCTGTGCACCAGAAGCCATGCAGAAGAATGTTCACAGCAAAGATCTGGAAACAATTCAAATGACCACCAATAGGATAAAGGATAAATACTTAAGTTGTGGTATACTCATACAATAGAAGACCATTTGGCAGTGGAATGGAATGAAGGAACTACAGCTACACAGGTCAATATGGATGCATCTCAAAAACACATTATTGAGTGAAAAATGGACTTCTCCCCCAAATCTTCTATCTTGCATCTTCATTCAATGAGTATTTATTGAGCACTTTCTCTGTGCTTGATATAAACTGGGATGTAACAAGGAACAGAGAAAAAGGGCAAGCATGAATTCTTTCATCAAAGGTCACAAACAGGCAAAACCAAGTGATATTTTGTTTAGCAAACAGACATTAAAACTGAAAATGAAAAAGTAACAAGACATGATTCAGGAAAGGTGACCTCTTTGTGGGGAAGGAAGGAGGGAGGGAGAGGCAATCAGGAGGGATGGATACCCCAAGGCTTCAAAGATAATGGTATCTTTCCATTTCTTAAGTCAGAGGTCTACAAATTTCCAATTTTCCAGGGCCAGATAGCAGATATTTTAGACTTTGAGGGCTGTATAATCCCTGTCACAACTACCACTGGAGTCATGCTCGTCGAATGTGCATGACTATGTTCCAATAAAACTTTATTTAGGGACATAAACTTAACTTATATATAATTTTTAAATGTCATGATATTATTCTTTAGATTTTTTTCAACCATTAAAAAATGTAAAGCCATTAGCCTGTGAGTCATAAAAAACAGACACAGGGCCATTAGAGTTTATAGGTATACTGTATATGTGTGTGTATATCTATTTATCATCAACCTATCTTTCCACACTTTTGTGTATGTTTCATATTGTTTATAATGAGACTCTTTTTAAGAATAAAAAATTGTTACCCATCAATTGATGGGTAACAACTGAATGTTCTTCTTGAATTAAGTGAGGTGAGGTCCTGGTGATGTTTTTCTTTCCTTCTCTATCTGGAATGGTGACTCTGACCATCCTTTCACACAATACTTCCTGCATGACTTTGTTTATTACCTGGAACTATGTCTATTGTATTTTCTTTCCTTGTAGTTTCTAAAACTACCTGTACTTGGAAGATATCATTTAAATCTCTCTTCCACATAGGGCTGGCTGAGCTTGCCCACTAAAGGAACCGACTGCAGAGACAGGTGTAATTTAAAAGGTGCCATGAAGGACTTCTCCCCCAAATCTTCCATCTTGCATCTTCATTCAATGAGTATTTATTGAGCACTTTCTCTGTGCTTGATATAAACTGGGATGTAACAAGGAACAACAGAGGCAATATCCTTGCTTGCACAGAGCTTGCATTCTAGTGGGAGTTTATAGGAGAGTGGGCATGTGGGGAGACGGATAAGCAAGCAAGGGGGTCTAAATGGTGCCAAGTGTGATGAGTAACTAAAAAAGGTGGTGCAGCAGAGCACAGTTAGGAGGGGCTCTTTACATTATGAGGGTACTCTCTGAGGAGGTGACATTTAGGCTGACACTTAAATGATACAAGAAGCCAATCATGTGGCAAGCCCAGGTAAGGTCTTTCCAGGCAAAGGGAAGAGCAAGTGCAAAGGCTCTGAGGCAGGACAAGTTTGGCTTATTCAGAGAAGTGAAAGTAAAACAGTGTGGCTGGAGCAGAGTTAGCAAGGGCAAGAAAGACAGAAGATGAGGTCAGAGAGGTGGTAGGGCCTGATCGTGCAGGGCCTTGAGGTCAAGGTAATGTCTGGATTTTATGTCCAGTGCAATGGGAAGTCATCAGAGGAGAGCACCATGACATAATTTTAGTTTTCAGGAGGCTGCTCTGGCTGCTGAGAACAGATTGTAAAGGGGCAAGCAGGGAAACGGGGACCAGTTGCAAGGACATTTCTAGTCCAGTTATAAGATGATGGTGGCTTAGACTAGGAGATGGAGAGAAGTGTAGAGAAGTGTATGGGCTTGGGATATATTTTGGAGGCAGAGAAGACACTTACTGATGGATTAGATGTAGAGGGTGAGTCACGGGAAGAATCATGAACACCACCCTAGGTTTTTGGTTTGAGTGCCTGAATGATGCTGGATATTATTTATTGAGATGGAGGATGAGGAACTGCTTGTGGGGAGAAGAATGAGTTTTGTTTAGGTCAGACGGATCAAGTAGGCTATAAACTCAGCCTAACTTTAGGTCACTTATGCCAGAAGCAAGACTCTATCACACAGAGCTCACAGCAATAACATAATGCTGGACATGGAGGATATTTCCCAAGTGCTTACTGGATTAAATTGTCCTCAGTAAAATGTAAATATTCCTCCAAAGTGATAATTCATTGTGTGTTGTTAGTCATTCTCACCTTAGTATGAATTTACATGTTTATTTTATAACAATTATTTAAAAGCTGCTGTTTAAAAAGGGATAATGGACTGTAGGAGCAATAGACTCCTTTGAGGGTACAGGCTGAGCATTATGGGTATCCTCAGGAGGGAGAGGAGGAAAAGTACTAAAGAAAAGGCAAGAAAACACAAATTATAGAAATAGAACTTTGCCTAGGCCTGCTATAGTTTCTTCATTTTCAGACAAGGTACAGTCTTTTTCAAATATACAATTGCTGTCTGGCTTGTTTTAAAAAAACTACTAATTTTATGTATTTCCAGTTTAGTCTCTTTATTCTAGTAAAATGTTCTATTGCATAGCTGCATTATGATTTTTTAAATAATGTATAGAATTTCTACCTACAGAGATTCGTAAAATGTTTTGCTTGCTTGGTAACATTGTTGTATAATAATATAATTAAAACCTGACTTACTAGTCGTCCATAGCTAGTGATGTATGTTTCATCTCACTTTTTGAGGAAATCTTCAATAAGCACTGAATTCTCACTTGGTGACAGGTATTGTATTTAGCACTTAGTTCTGAGTTCCTTGAGGATGGCAACTGGGCTTAGTCTCAAAGACTCTCTGGGGAGCTTCCCTGGTGGTGCAGTGGTTGAGAGTCCGCCTGCCGATGCAGGGGACACGGGTTCGTGCCCCGGTCCGGGAAGATCCCACATGCCGCGGAGCGGCTGGGCCCGTGAGCCATGGCTGCTGAGGAGGCCCGCACAAAAAAAAAAAAAAAAAAAAAAAAAAAAAGACTCTCTGGGCCTGGCCCAGTAGAGATTTAATGAAGCTTTGGATGAAAAAGACAGATTTAAAGTAAGGCCAATAATAACTAATGAAACTGTTCTTTGGGAATCAAAACTAAATAAAACAAACCAACGGCTTCTGAGTTAGGCGTTCAGGTAACTCTCTGCCCACTGGACCCAATTTCTCCATGTTGTGGGTTTGAATCTATTCCTCTACATTGGGTGCAATCATTGTCTCATTGCTCCTATTTTCTAAGTGAAATTAAATGATTCTGTCTCCCTGTGACCATGGTAAAAAGAAGCTTCATCTTGGGAACGTTCTGAGGAGCCTTTCCCCTTGTTAAGAGAGTTTTTAAATAAAGGTAAAATCATGATTCAGTAAATATAAAATGAACAATTTGAAAGATTTTATTTAACTCATTAATTAATGAGGAAATAACATGTTACCACAGGTTCAAAGGAGAATTTTAAAAACCACACACAGATACAGGCCATCAGGAATGATGAAATGGATTTACAAACAGATATAAAACTGGTCAACATCCACTGGGAGATAATCAGCTGTGTTTCACTGGATGAAATTCATTTGCATTTCAGTGGACAAGAGTCATCTGCATTACAACCTATATTAGTTTCCTAGGGCTGCATAAGAAGTACCACAAACTAGGTGACTTAAAGAAATTTATTGTCTCCCAGTCTGGAGGTTAGAGGTCCAAAATGAAGATGTTGGCTGCACCAAGCTCCCTCTGATACTGTAGGGGAGAATCCTTCCTGTCTTCCCCAGCTTCTGATGGTTTGCTGACAATTCTTGGCATTCCATGGCTTGCAGCTGTAGCATTTCAATCTCTGCCTCCATCACAACATGTCGTTCTCCCTTTATGTGTCTCTATTTCTATGTCTTTTCTCTTTTTATAAGACCATCAGTCATATTAGATTAAGGGCCCACCGTACTCCAGTATGACCTTATCTTAACTAATAATACCTGCAGTGACCCTGAGGTATTGAGGGTTAGGACTTACAACGTATCTTTTGAGGCAACACAATTCAACCCCTAATACTACTCGTTTTCTACAAGTACAGAATTGTAAAATAGCTCAAAGGTAATGAAAGACATGACACCTAGTAAATGTTTTTTGCCCATTTCAGTCTTTCACAGTTTTTCCTAATACTCATCCTAGGTTGCCCCCAAATGTGGAGATCTTTACTCCACGCTGGCCACCACTGCTATGCTTGTTGAAAGGCAGGAAGCTTTACTGTTTCTGGACTAGGTGGGTACAGAGGCCTTTGCTGCAGCTCAGAGGAGCCTCAGTGCTCAGTTCCAGGTGCTACCTTAAGGTTGCCAGGTAACCAGGCACACACTTCTGAGGTGGTGCCTCCGAAGTCTGCTGCAAGGGTGAGGCCAGTGTCTGTGTAATACGGAAGAATAAATCTGACTCCATATTAGATCTGTTTCTTTTACTTTAACCTTTGTATTCTATTGCTTTTGCTTCGAGTTAAGAATATTGCCTATAGCCTGAGATATATAGGACAGCCCATTCTCAAAGCTCTGACCTTTCAGGGTACATACAACACTTTTCCATTTATATAATCAGTTGCAGAACAGAGAACACTTGTCTTGTTGGAGGTTTACAGGAACACTGTGACCTGACCTACCTACGTGGACAGCTACAAGAACAAAGGATTCCTACTCCAAGAAGTCTGCAACAACCAACAACGCCCCTCCCTCAACCTTGCCTTTAAAAATGTTTTCCTGAAATCCTTCAGCGAGTTTGGGGTTTGGGGGGCACGAGCAAACCCCATGGTTTGCATGGCCCTGCAATAACCCTTTCTCTGCTCCAAACTCTGAGGTTTTGGTTTGGCCTCACTGTGCATTGGGCACACAAACTTGCATTCAGTCACATCTGCTCTTCCTAAAATGGCCAAACTCTATCCCGTTCTCTGTCTTAGGGGAATCCACTGTCTTCTCTGCCCTCCCCACACTCCATTCCTCTCCTGGCCAGTCTCTCAAGGTGCTTGCAGATACTCTTGCTCTCTTTCTCCCCACTGGGGTGAGAGTCAGAGGATGAATTTCTCTTTCTAACTCATCCTTGCAACATATATTCACTGCCCCTGTACAGGGAAAACTGTGATGGGCTTTTGCCATCAGAAGACGGTGAGTCAACAGCTGTGCTGCATTTGGAGACTGGAGAACAGACTGGTGAGTCTGAGAATGGTTGATGTTGAATTACAGCGGTTTTCAGCTCAGCTTGGGTTAAGAGCAAAGCACTCCATTCTGATGATACCAATTTTACCATGCTGCTGCTTAAATTGCACCCCTCAAATAAAACTGCCTCCTCTTCTCTCCCTCCGGCTTATCCTTCTCTGGGAAGCAATGGCATCCAATTGGTGAGCACAGGAGCCCAGTTCCACTACTTCTGACGTTTTTCCAACTTCTGTAGGAAAACTGGGCCTGCTGGTGCTTCTCAGCCAGTTCTGCTTGTCCCCAGTGGGTCATTTCATTAACCCCTGACTGTCTTGCCGGGCTTTCAGCAATCTGTGTGTAGTTCGACATTCGTTGTTTAGAAATGCTTTGTCATCTTTAAGGTACTTAATCTTAGCAGCTTGATGACATTTTTCCTAGTGAACACTCATTTACCTAAATAGATTCCCAAACCCCTCCAAGACCCGGAATCTTTACTTTAAAACAGAAGATGTGTAAATAAGTGATTCGGCTTCCTTCCCCCACAGGTGGCATTTGGCAATGTCTGGAGACATTTGTTATTGTCACAACTGTGTGGCTGCTACTGGTATCTAGTGGGTAGAGGCCCGGGATACCACCAAATATCCTACAGTGCAGTAGACATACCCCCGAACTCCTGACAAAGAATCATTAAGTCCAAAATATCGACAGCGCTAAGGTTGAGAAACCTTCTTTAAAAGAAAGAGATAATTACACTTTTTTAAATTACAAAATAATGCACGATCCTTATGGAAAACATTTAAAATAAGACAAGCTAAAAAGAAAAATGTAAACCTCCTGAAATCTCACAAAAGTACATTTTCTGCTAAGGTTAAAACTTTTTTTTCTTAAAGATATGTTAAGAATAATTTGAATCCTTTCTCATTCCCAATAAAACTTAGAAGCAAAATATTTATTCTTGTTTTGTTGTAAAATGCAATGAATTGAAGCAAGTTGGCCCAAGTGTTTATGGGCTAGTAGGAGGGAAAAGCAAAGTTACAAATAAGGACTAAAGCTCTTTCTTTAATGCACTGGACTGATTCCAGATGTATTTCTAGATATGAAATGCCACCAAAAATGCAGAGCCAAGAACCTTGCCATAGGTGTAGGAAACTCCTTGGCCTCCTGCTTCCCAGTGAGCCGCTGGAATGTGAGAACGCGTTAGCAGTAGACCACGGGGCTTCAGTAGGAGGAGGAGGCTGGCTATCGGCTATTTTTAAAATGGAAGGCTTCTAAAATAGTGAGATGTTAAAATAATAACCTGTGAAAGGAGAGAAGCCCTTCTGTGGAGTATAAAGCTAGAGACAATGCGGCACCAACTTGGGAGTGTCTCTGAGTGACGTTCTGGCCACGTGGGAATACAGGAAAGTGGGTGGCTGAGTGTACATGGGGACTCTGTGTCTGGCAGCAGCTGAAAAGTAGCTGAGTGTGAGCGGACGAGTGTGGTTACAGAGAGAAGTAGACCCAGTGAGCGCCCTGCTGCTCCGGAGTATCTTGGAGAAAGTGGAGTATTGAGGGGACCAGACACATTTCCTCACCAAGAACTTCCTGAGCTCCCAGTCTGTGGCAGACTTTGTGCAGGGCTGGGTGTCAGGGGCACAAAGATGAATCAGGTTTTTGTTAAGTGGAGGAAGCCACAGAGTTCGCTGAGTCTGGGGCTACTTCTTTACTTTCCTAAACAGGAAGTTGCCTGCTCTTCAAATTTAGGGCCAGTGCAGAAATTTCAGAGCTGCTTTTCTTCGACGAGGTTGTATCAGCGTAATCAATTGAGACTGTATCTAGGCAGAGGCTGTCAGAAGTTTATCAAAAGGGCTTTTTCTTGTAAAGGAAGCATGATGGGACGGGTCGGTGCCTCTTTGTGAATTAAGTTCCCTCAGCTAAAAAGTGGTTCAAGCCTCAAGCTATATAAATGGAAATGGCTGCAGACAGCAAGGCAGATGTGAATAAAAGCAAGTCAGCAAAGAAGGAGTGAGAAGCTGAGGTCTGAGATCCAGGGTGGAGTGGAACTAGAGTAATAGCTTGTTTAAATTAAAAAAATTTAGGTGACATCAGTGTGGTTTGTAACAAGACACTCTATACTTGTAATCTACCCAATGGCTATGTAATTAAACAAATTATTATGGAAAATCTGAAACATAAATAAAAGTAGAAAGGATAGTATAAAGAACCTAATGTACTCATCACCCAGTTTCACCACTTTTTAATAAACGGCCTATTTTGTTTCAGCTCTCCCCCCACCTACTCAATTCTCCAGTAATTTTGAAGCAAATTCCAGACAATTTATTATTTCATTTGTGTATATTTCAGTATGTATCTCTAAAATGACATAGAATATAATTTGAATTTCAGGTCTTTGTGTAGTGCAGAGCTATGCTCTAAAATAACACGGTAGATCTGAAAACATGCTGAAGAGAAGGGAAAGTATCATCTCCTCAGAAAGGCTTCACCTGCTCCTTCCTAGGCTGAGGTGAAGGTCCTTCATCTGTGCTTTCTTGGTGCCCTGTGCATACTTGGATCACTGCCCCCAACACACTGTGTAGAAATGATTGTTTCCTTGTCTGTGTCTTTGCTAGTGTGACACTGATATTTAATACTCAGTGAAAATCCACGTGCTCCCCACATTTCCCAGCCTCCTCTGGAGTTAGGTTGGGGCCATGTGACCACTTCAGGCCAATGCCCTGTAAGTGGGACTAATAGGCCATTTTGCACCCAAGCCTTGAAAAACCAGTGTTCCACCTCCATGCTTGTTCTTCCTTTCTCGTGGCCGTGGAAGCCATGTGTGAGATGGTGGTGTTCCAATATGGAGGGAGCCTGAATCCCTGTGTCACTGGATGGACAGGAGTCTTACTGGCCTACCCAGGACTTTGTAGGAGTGAGAAATGAAATTCTGCTGTGCTAAGCCACTGATGTTTCAGGGTGTATTTATTAACTTCAGCATAAGACAGCCTATCCTCACTAATACAAATTACACTGAAACTTCCTCTAGGTCAGGGGCTATGTTCTCCATTACTATATCCTTGGTACATCTCATTGTGCTTGGCACATAGTAGGTTCTCATTAAATGTTGGACAGGAGGGAAAGATTAAAAAGAAGGAGTGAAGGAAGAAAAAAAGAAAGGATGAAAAGAAAGAAGAGAAGCAAGCAAGCAAGCTAGCTTGCTCGGAAGTACCAAGATTAAATATATGAGTTCAAAATTTCTGACTCTTTGGGGATGATAGTAGTAAAAACCAACCAACCAACCAACCAACCCACCCACCCACCCATAGAGCTCTCTTTCAGAAGTTTTCTGAAGCCCTATCCTTAGAAGTATATCTTATACTATTGCTTTGTTTTGCCGACTGATACATATACAAAACTAAGATTTACAAGTTAAGTGTCTCATCAGTGCTACATTCCTACATTTGGGGACTTTGTTTGTATCTTCTTGTGCTCATTGGCACCACCCTCAGCCCTTCATTTGCCTCTCTGGTACCCTGGCTCAATGCATACCTCCTCTGTGCCAGACAGGTTCCAGATGCTGCAATGTAGGAGTGAGCAAGAAAAGGCACGGGCCTTGTCCTCTAGTGAATGGCACGACAGTGCTGTGGGTGCACTGGAGGGACCCCAACTTATCTCGGGGTAAGAGGGAGGGCTTTCTGGAGAAAGCATCTCCAGCACATCCTGGAGTAGAAGTTAGTCAGGGTCAGGGTTGCATCGTCAGCGCCTTCTTGTGTCTCTGGTATCTGACTGTCTCACCTCTTCTTTTCCTCCTTGCCCTCCTCTCTACTTAGGTTTTTCTCCTAAAACCTAAGTGGTACTTTGTGTACTTCCTCCTGCACTTGCAGGGCAACAGATGATCACACCAAGTGTATCTGGTGAAAAGTTCACAGTCTAGTTCCCAGCATTTGCTACAGATCGCTGGGAGATGTGCTTCTAGGGATGGTGTGTGCATGTGTGGTATCAACAGCCATCAATGTGCTGGAAGGCAGCTGCGCTCTGCAGGGATTCAGGGACCCAAACCTGATGTTACTACCCCTGTGCCTGGAAAGGGAATCACTGGGAGACAGGAAGGGAGGAAGTTTCCATCGTAACCACTGTGTCATCTTCATTTCCCATCCTCGTACATATTTCACCAAAAACTTAGTAATGATAGAATTTCCCAGTCTTCTTTTTGGCTCATCTAGAAAAGATGACCACATAGCTCCAGAAAGTGTCTGTGTCCACGGAGCACTGCAGGTAATCTCCTAAAGCTGGTTTCAGCAGTTACCTAGCTAGGTTTGGTGTTAGGAGAGGGTTTAAAATTTTTTCAGTGCAATGTGGTTTGCAATATCCTGCAGCTCCCATTAGCTTTAGCCTGACCCCTTCAGCATGTGAGGATGGGTCTGAACAGCTGGGAGCCTCATCCTAGATGGGGCCTTGAAGAGTTTGGTACCAGGATGGGCTTTATCTGACGATGTTGCACCTTTTTCTTCTAAGCTGGCCCATTCCCTGTGGCTAAAGCTAGAAGCGTAATTTAGCAAAGGCTAGGAACTAGGTGGCCTTTAAAAGAAACCATCTTCTGGTTATCCTTGGCAAAAGTAGGACACTTTTAAAGAACCCACTTTTGCATTTGGCCCATGTTTGGGAGAAAAGGCCTATTATGTTGAGGGATCTGGGAGAAATTACAGGGATATTCCTCCCTGACTCCCCCTTTGCTTCGGTCATTTAAATCCAGTGATGGATCTCAGCTTCATTCCCCCACAGAGAGAGAATTTCCAGAAGGAGGGAACGCCTACTCTTTTTTAAAAATAGTTGTTACTGTGATGCTGATTCTGCCATAGTACACAGCACGGAGCAGCAGTGAACACTCGGTGGAAAAGGCAAACATTTTTCAAAAGTGAGTTTCTCTAGGCTACCGTCACCCTGATACCAAAACCAGACAAAGATGTCACAAAGAAAGCAAACTACAGGCTAATATCACTGATGAACATAGATGCAAAAATCCTCAACAAAATACTAGCAAACAGAATCCAACAACAAATTACAAGGATTATACACCATGATCAAGTGGGATTTATCCCAGGAATGCAAGGATTCTTCAATATAAGCAAATCAAATCAATGTGATAAATCATAGTAACAAATTGAAGGAGAAAAACCATATGATCATCTCAATAGAAATCAAGATAGAATGGTACTGGCACAAAAAACAGAAATATAGATCAGTGGAACAGGATAGAAAGTCCAGAGGTAAACCCACGCACATATGGTCACCTTATTTTTGATAAAGGAGGCAAGACTATACAATGGAGAAACGACAGCCTTTTCAATAAGTGGTGCTGGGAAAACTGGACAGCTACATGTAAAAGAATGAAATTAGAACACTCCCTAACACCATACACAAAAATAAACTCAAAATGGATTAAAGACCTAAATGTAAGGCCACACACTATCAAACTCTTAGAGGAAAACATAGGCAGAACACTCTATGACATAAATCACAGCAAGATCCTTTTTGACCCACCTCCTAGAGAAATGGAAATAAAAACAAAAATAAACAAATGAGACCGAATGAAACTTAAAAGCTTTTGCACAGCAAAGGAAAACATAAACAAGACGAAAAGACAACCCTCAGAATAGGAAAAAATATTTGCAAACAAATCAACTAACAAAGGATTAATCTCCAAAATATACAAGCAGCTCATGCAGCTCAATATCAA
>NC_041218.1:51246215-51283889 GCF_002837175.3 Physeter macrocephalus
AAACGAAATTGAGTTATTTGTAGTGAGGTGGATGGACCTAGGGTCTGTCATACAGAGTGAAGTAAGTCAGAAAGAGAAAAACAAATACCGTATGCTAACACATGTATATGGAATCTAAGAAAAAAGGTTCTGAAGAACCTAGGGGCAGGGCCGGAATAAAGACGCAGAGGTAGAGAATGGATTTGAGGACACAGGGAGGGGGAAGGGTAAGCTAGGACGAAGTGAGAGAGTGGCATGGACATATATACACTACCAAATGTAAAATAGATAGCTAGTGGGAAGCAGCCGCATAGCACAGGGAGATCAGCTCGGTGCTTTGTGAACACCTTGAGGGCTGGGATATGGAGGGTGGGAGGGAGACGCAAGAAAAGAGGAAAAAAAGTGAGTTTCTCCTAGCTACCAATCTCTATGATATAGTATGAGGCTTTAGAGATGTAATGAAGTTATTTCTAGAAGATAAAAATGAGTAATTTACTTTACAGTGGTCATAAATCTTTTAACGGCAACATATTTTTATTTAAAAAGCATATTACTCTGAATCTATTCTACAGACAGAAAATGTCCCAGTAAATAAGAATAGATGTATGAAAGATAGCAAAAATATGAAAATGAAATATCAACGTCTATTGATAGAGAACAGCTGAATAAATTATGATTCATCCATGCAATGCAATATTACACAACTATTAAGAAGACAAGTTTGATCTATTTATATTGCCCGGGAAGATGTTTATAATGTTGTTATGAGGAAAAAAAAGTTTGCAGAGTGCTTTGTATGATATGATGCTATTGTTTTTTTTAAGGTGCAAATCCCACATTGTGAATATATGTTTGTGTGAACCTAGTGACGAAAAGATACACACCAGCCTTTAACTCTGATTTTCTCTTGTGGTTGCTGTGGCAGCAGAGCTGGAAAGAAGTCTATTCATTTTCTTATAAACCACTTTTGTGTTGATTGATTTGTTTCAATGAGCATGTTACAGCAAAAATTAATCATGGAAAGGCTTAATTTTAAATTAGAATATAAGTATAATATATGCATTGAGAGAAAAATGCAACATGAATCTTCTTGTTGCTTGTAAATCTTTGCTTACAAGTGGGTTTTATTCTAATAGCTTGTGGATGTCAAGTTCACAAGTATAAATCTAAAGTGGGTACTTTGGATGATAGGATAAGCCATGCACATTTAGAAGGCTTTGATCTAAAGAGAAGGGAAAAAAAACTGGGAAGGGATATGATTTGGGGTGATTAAGGTGAGGCCATATATTATTAAAGGGGTGAAGTGGTATAGTAGCATTGTGGGTTGCCAATGCCCATAAGGGCCAATCGTGTTACTTTCATGTTGGGAGAAACTTGTCTGATTGGTTCCAAGGCCCAACAGATGAGTTGCTCAGCTTACAGACATAGTTTCTGAAACTACAGCACTTATTGTGAGAGACAAGGCAAGGAACAGA
This sequence comes from Physeter macrocephalus, assembly GCF_002837175.3. Taxonomy (NCBI): domain Eukaryota; kingdom Metazoa; phylum Chordata; class Mammalia; order Artiodactyla; family Physeteridae; genus Physeter; species Physeter macrocephalus. Next base: position 51,247,670 of record NC_041218.1, read on the forward strand.
TGTGGAGAGTACTTGGGGAAGGGGCTGGATGGGTGGTGGCACCCTGATTTCTACTCTGAAGAGGCATGGGGAGAATTTTACAGAAACGAAATCTTTACTCTGAAGTGCAGCATTCAATGCCCCTCTTCTCACTTCACTACCCTTACAATGCCTGTCTTAAGGATTATTTGTTAGCAAGAAGCAAAAGCTCATTCAAATGATCTCAGGTGAAAAAAGGATCCATTATAAAAACATAGGACAATCTCATCAAACCTAGTTGCAGGAAATACAAGTGGGCCTCCTAGGCATTGAAAAACGGTCAGACAACTTGTCTGCATGGGGGCCACCCTGGCGTCTTTCGTATTTGCTTCTTTTTTTCCTTCTTTCATTATCTCTCTCCCTCTCCACCATTGGCTTGCCATGGCTGCTCTGATGCCACATGACATCTCAAAGGTCAATGCCAGCATCTCGAGGCTGTAGCTTCTGAGCCTCTTAGTTCAAGACCACAGGACCAAGCACCTGATTGGTTGTTGGCCAGCCCATGAGTCAGCTTCCGAGAAGGGGCACCAGCAGGTAGACAATTGTCCACCATGTCTGGCGCATCTCATGCCTCTTCCCCCACCACATCCTTTCACTTATTTTCCATTCAGATCTCTGATCATCCTCAAACACTTAATTTATTCTCAAGCCTCTTTGCCTTTGCTCAAGGTGTCCCCAGAGCCTGACATACTCTTCCCCCATTCTTTGCCTCTCTCAAGGCACCTCAAACTCTCAGACCTAGTTTAAATATCATCTCCAATATGCAACATAACCAAAAATCTCAATTCAAAATGAATTATTTCTTCCTCTGGGGCCACCACAATTTTTATTTATACTTCATACATCCTGCTTGCATGTCTCTGTGCATTTACTTCTCCACCTTCCCTCCTCCAAATGGGGGCATGTCCTGCTTATCTCTGTACCCTCCAAACCTTTCCCAGCAGCAGCAGGAGAGGCTCATAGCCGTTTCCTGAATTCAGGTGCCCTATACCTTAACTGAATCATGCACATCTGGATTTACTTCCTCATTAGCATCATCATAAAATGACAGAAAAGATTTCACCATTCTCTGTTAAATTCAGAGAAGTCACCATGTACATTTGAGATGAATTTTCCTCATCAAGGCATGAAAAGATATAAGGACAACCATGTATTTGCACTTTTGTTTTCCAGAAAAAATCAAAAGTACCAAAAAAGGTGGTTTTTCAATGAGTTCTCAACAAATCAGAATTATTTAAAAATTAGCACCCTTATGCCCAATCAGGTTTCCTAGGGTTAGGTCTAAAGTTGCTCAAAGCTTCACTTGGGCAGTGTAAACAATGGTAATTACTTCTTCAGTGTCTGTAGTCTTTTGTTTGTTGGTTGGTTTGGTTTTTGGTGCTGCCTGAGTGATAACAGTGCCAAGTCGGCCCAGATGAGCTACTGTCCTTATTATGTCATTCTCAGGAAATGTCATTCATCCTTGGCCTTCTTTTCCTCTCACACCCCACATTCAACCCATCAGGAAATCCTATCCTCAAAGTACCTGGGGAGTCTGGCCATTTCCTGTCCCTTTCACCGTGACCACAGACCCTTTTACAAACATCACTGCAAAACCCTCCTAACGCGTCTCTTTGTGGCCACCCAGTCTATTCTGGGTACAGTGGCAACACAGACCTCTGAAAACACAGGTCAGATCTTGCCACTCCTTTGCCCACAATCCCATTTCACTAGAAGAAAATCCAAGTCCTTCTCTAGACTGACTGGGTTCTGAATGACCCCTCCACTTGCTTCCCCGACCAGAGGCCAAAGGTGCTAAATCAAGGTGTTAGTAGGACCATGCTCCCTCCGAAACCTCTAGGGGAGGATTCTTCCTTTGCCTCTTTCAGCTTCTGGTGGCCCAGACGTCCCTTGGCTGTGACAGCATCCCTTCAATCTCTGCCTCCATCTTCACGTGGCCATCTTCCCTCCATGTCTGTGTGTCTCCACATGGTGTTCTCCTTGAGCGTCTGTGTCCAAATTTCCCTCTTCTTATAAAGGCATCAGTCATTGCATTAGAGCACATCCTAATGATTTCATCTTAACTTGATTACATTAGCAAAGACCCTATTTCCAAATAGGTCACAACAGATCTTTTTTTTGTGGAGGGGGTGGGGTGTGGAGAGGATGACACAATTCAACCTGTAACAAACAAACACCAGGCAGCTTCCGCTCCCCCAGTTATCTGCTTGGCCCACTCCTTCAACTTCTTCAGGGTTTTGCTCACACATCATCTTCTCATAAGAGTATCTTTCAATGAAGCCTCTTCCAATGACCCCTTTTAATACTCCAATCTGCCCCACCTCTCTGCACCAACTTCCAATACCTTTTACGCTGCTCTTTTTTCCTCCCATCACACATATTATCTTTTAACATACTAGGTCATTTATTTACCTGTTGAGTATGCTCATAATTAGCTGCCTGTCCCAACACCACCACTCCTCTGATCTTGAGGAGTGAGGAGTGGAGGAGATCATCTTTGGCTGTTATTCACTCATATATCCCATCTCCTATCATGGTGCCTGGCACATAGACACTCAGTACATACCTGTAGAACTAACTGACTGCTTTTGTATTTTTTAAAAGGAAAATGTGTATCTGTATTTTTGGAGGTTCACTGTTTTCTAGCAGTATTGTCTATTTAAAAGAAAGTTAAATTTCGGGTTGATGCCATATTGAAGTACAGTATACGATTAAGACTTATGTGAACCTTTTCTTAGGCCCTTTTCCATATATTTATTATTTGTCCTGGGTGCTTTAAGAAATGGCAATCCACGTACTTACATTTCTCAATCCCATACTTAGGACAAAATATATAATAGTCTTGGGTTGTGGTTTCAATTAGCATAGCAAACCCAGTACATACTTTCTTCCTGGCATCTAGATTAAAGAGGTTGTTTTCACTTTCTAGCCCAGTTTTTATTTCTGCTTTCTCTTTTTCTCACTAAAAACATCTATGGTATCCACAATATATTGGTAGGTTAAAAAAGCAAGTCATCAGACAGAATCTACATTATTATTCCATTTTTGCAGGTTAAAAACAATGTAGGTATAGATCATATATGTTTTAATATGAAAAGGAAAGAGTCTGGAACCATACACATCAAACATGGGATAGGGAGAGACTTTATACATTTTTATATTGTTTGGATTTTTAATAAAAAATGAATAGGTATTACTGTGGTAGTAAAAAGATTAAGAGGCAAATAAAAATCAAAAAAAGCCTTCCTCGGGCTTCCCTGGTGGCGCAGTGGTTGGGAGTCCACCTGCCGATGCAGGGGACACGGGTTCGTGTCCCAGTCTGGGAAGATCCCACATGCTGCGGAGCGGCTGGGCCCGTGAGCCATGGCCGCTGAGCCTGCGCGTCCGGAGCCTGTGCTCCGCAACGGGAGAGACCACAACAGTGAGAGGCCCGCGTACCGCCAAAAAAAAAAAAAAAAAAAAAAGCCTTCCTCAAGAGAGTGAGTTTTCCACGGCAGAGGGAACAAAGCTGTTGGATACTGAACACAGCATATTCTTCCATGAAGAAACCTGAGGAAGAAACTTTGTGCTTTTCTATTTACTGCCCTGGAAGCCAATCATAAACATGAATACAGAACTCAGCCATGTCTTTAAAATGTGTACTGAAAGACAGGAAGGAGATATACAGTACCAACTGGTCATCGTGGTGTGGTGGGATTGCAGTTGATTTTTTTGTTGAGTATTTGGCTTTTATTTTTATCTTTTACTGTATTAAAAACATGCATCCACGTAGATGATGTTGACCAGGGATAGGAGTGTCTTGGTGCCCCCCCCAACTCCTGGGCCCAAGGAAATCCTTTCCTGCCACATGGAGATGAGGGTCTGCGTTCATGGGCTCCCACACAGCAGATTCACCCCTGGGCATTCCTTCTGGGAGGGGAAGCCACTTTAAGGCTCCAGACACAAGCCCCCAGTTCTGCAATCTCAGGGCTGCTTCCTAGCCCAGAGAGGATTTGGGAAAGGGACTAAATTGAGGAACCCACCTCTCTTCCTGTTGGGTTCACAACCACCCCCCACCCCCAAAGGAGTCATGTATTATAGAAGTGGGCCACGTGGGCACCCTGAGCAAGGTGATTCTTGAAATGGCAGGGCCCAAACTCTAGAAGTGTCCATTGTTCAGCCTCTCCAATTCCAGCAAGGCAGTACACTTGGCAAGCTGGTTAACCGCCAGAGTCCAGAGCCTAGTGTCTCTGGCAAAATGAACTCTGGGTTTGATATGGAGGTTGCCAGAGCAGAAGTTGTGATAGTGCTTCTCAAAGGCTGGCGTGCCTCGCCAAAACCCCGGGAGCTTCCCCTGCCCCACCCACAGTCTGATTAAGCAGTTCGCACTGATAAAATAAAAATTCGTACTCTAAGGCAAGTCAAGGAAAATTTAAACATAAAAAGTTTTCTCTGCTCTTTGGCTTTCTCTCCCCCCTCTGCTGTGCATTGTGTATCTGCATTAAGTGTCGACCAAACCTCCCATTGGCAGAAATACCTGCTCAACCATAAGGAACATTCTCCTACCACCACCAAGACAGCTCCTTAAAGATAACATTCCTTCTTAATCTTGCAAGAGGTCATGACCACCCATCACTTGGTACTTGCAGATCTGGATTGTACAAACTATCTACATCTACAGCCCTCTGTCTCAAAAACCTATAATACTGTGCTTTGACCTCAAATGAGCAGAACAGTTCTCCAAGATTTCTGAAAGGCTGTTCCCAGGTTATAATCCTCAATTTGGTGTGAATAAAACTTCTCATTTCTCTCTTAGACTGAAATTTTCGTCAATAGTACTCTGGGCCTAGGAATTAGAATTTGAATAAATACCCCTATACTGTTTTTCAACACGGGCTCTCAGACAGGATCCTCCTATTCTGCATAAATTACTTGCCCTTAGCGTCAGACTCCACAAGTTTAAGGAATCGGTCTCACAAGACGCCCTCACTTCAGATGCCAGTTGGGAGTCCAGGTCCCCAGGCCACCCACATTTCTGTACGATTTGGCTACAAATTCAAAGGTTCTCATACCATCCCCCTCTCCCCCGCCATTTTCGATAATTCACTGAAATGACTCATAAAACTCTGGAAAGCCCTGTACTTACAATTACAGTCGTCCTTCAGTATTCTCAGAAGACTGGTTTCAGGAGACCCCACAGGTACCAAAAGCCACCGACGTGCAGGCCCCCGACATAAAATGGCGCGGGGCAGTGACTACAGTAAGCCTTCCTTATGTGCAGGGTTTCGCATCTGCAGATTCAACCGACCACTGACCTTCAATTAGCAGCAGGTCGAATCTGCTGATGCGAAACCTGCGGTTATGGAGGGTCGACTGCACTGCTTTATTATAAATGACACAGCTCAGGATCAGACAAATAGATCTATAGGGTAAGTAGGAAGTGGGGGGCACAGAGCTTCTGTGCCCTCTCTGGGTATGCCACCCTCTCAGCACATGAAATGTTCACAAATCTAGAAGCTCCCAGAACCTCATTATTCAAGAGTTCTTATCCAGGCTTCGTCAGTGGGCACAATCGATTAAATCATTGGCTGTATGTGATTGAACTTGATCTACAGCCCCTCTCCCTTCCAGGGGGTCAAGGGTGGCACTGCAAGTTCCAGTCCTCTAAACACGTTTAGTCTTTCTGTTGTGGCCAGCCCCTCCCCAGAAACTCAGGGCCCACCAAGAGTGGTGTTGCCAGCACACACTCAAGTATGGTTCAAAAGGGGTTTGTTATGAATATCAAACATGATAGCACTCAGAAAATTCCAAGATTTTTTAGGATCTCTGTGCCAGGAACCAGGGACAAAGAACAATATATTTTTTTGTTATACTCCACCACCCCTCCCTGCCCCCACGTGATTCTGATGCGGGTGATTCTCGCATGTTGAGAACCATTGTGTAAGAAGATATTGATAACACTTGAAAACTCTAAGTATCAGCACCATTTTGGTAGGCAGAGAATTCTATTTTTGATGTAGGCTTCTCCCTCCCATATTATGTCCTTCCCTCCTCTTCGCTAAAGTCCTTCAAGACACAGTTGTAGCCCATCTTTCAGTCACCATGGAGCTCCCTCTTATTGGTGTTCCATGGTGCCGGACTGATTTGTAGAATTCTCTTTGGCCCATTACATGTTTGCAATGCTCCTTAATTCTTGTGTGTGTCTGCCTGTCTCATCTCCCCAGCTGTCTATGGATCCTGCCTTACTCTTTATTAAGCCCTAATGCAAGATTTCTTATCTTTAGAGCATGGTGCTAACTCAAAGGAAGCTTTCAATAAATGCTTAATGGGAATAAGTGAAGGTATGAATGCTGGGCCTAATATAGTAGGAAGGTGCAAGTGTCCCTGTGTTCATTTTGGATATCATAAATTTTTGCCCATCACCTGAGTGAATCCAACATTATGATTAAAGTCCTTACCTTGAATCAGGTAATTTGTAATGAATGTCTAAGCAGAACTCGTACTTTGGAATGACCACAATGAAGTACCAGGCAACCAACTTGGGGGACATATCAGTAGGTATGATGATCGGTGGAATGATAACTAGACTTGAAATCAGAGAATGTAGGGTCACAGGCTCCATCTGTCCCTTGCTAACTGTGAGGCCTTGGGGCAAGTTGATTGCTTGAGAGTTTCATTCACTTACTCATTATTTCAACCATCCATCATTGAGAACCTATTGTATGCCAGGGACTGCACTATGTACTTTATACGTTATCTCACTTAATCAGCATGACACCTCTCTAGAGTAGATAGGCATCTTCCCAATTTATAATTTTGTACTTGAAGAAAAATCACATTTCTGTGTCCTCCTTGGCAATTGCACCTTTCAGCCTCCAGACTTCATTCGCAGGGTTCCTGAGCTCTGAACCCTGGAGCAGTTATCATCATCCTGCTTGGTCTCTGAGGCCTCAGAGTCTAGAAAAATAACTCAAGCTTGAAAAAAATTTTAGCATTGCAAGGAATGTGAGAGGTGGTCTAATTCACCCGCATTCAAATGAGGACTGGAGCCAGGGTCCCAAATCAGGGAATGGGAGGAGACATTTCTAAAAAAGCTTGCAATGCCCTGGGTCTCTCTCATCCTGGCTTCTCCCCACTGCCTTTGGGTTGAAGTTGTGGCAGACAGAGGGCCACAGGGAGTGCTATCAGATCCAGGACATTTGCAGAGGCTGGCAGCTCTGAAGTTTCCATCCAGACTCCGAGGACTAAGGTGGAATCAAACATGGTCCTTGCCTGGTGTCTTCATCCTAACCCGTATTTCCATTTCTCCATCAGGCTAACCAATGTAAACCAACCAAATCTATGTGTCCTGGCCAGGGTGGGGTGGGGTGGAGTATAGATGTGTTTGTCAGAAGAAACCCTTGAATGTTCCTGAAGCAGATGTAAGTTATGTGGTTCCCAGCAAAAACAAAGGGTTTCCCTTCAACTCTGACCACTGGTAAGGTTAGAAGACCAGAGTTGAAAAAAGGCAGAGTTAAACTACAGCTTGGCTAAACAAAATAAAGACACAGTGTTTAACTCTCACTTCAAAATGTATGAGCATTTGTTGTTATGTTAAAAAAACAAATCCTGTGGGAAGTGTAGTTACATGGGGCTGGTTTGGATGGACTGCACCACTTCCCTCACCCCCAGAACAAAACCAGCCAACAACAACAAGAATCCTACAGCTGGAATGTATTCTGGATTTCTAATCTGAATATTTACCCGTGATTGTACTTTTATTTTTCCCTCACAGCGTTCCCATACACATAAGCATACATTTGAAATCAAGACCCCAAATCCCTTGAGTAAAACCTATTTCATGAGTCACACTTTTCATCCAATTCAAGCTTAGCAGCTTGAAGAAAAAAAAACACTAACTACAATCTAAATTCACAGGCAAAGCGATCAACTCCAGTTGACTCACCAAAGTCTTATTTGATGAACAAGAAGTCCTTTCTTTTGCATGTGGGCTCACATAGGAGAGAGCTCTGATGATGCAAATGTTGTTTCTGTTGGACTTTGGAAGGAGTCAAGTGACCTTTCTGTCGTGCTGTTGTTAGCAGAAGATTTGCCCTCCAGATTATGTTGGACGTAAGCTGATGTTAAAAATCATTTTGCTTTCCCAGGGTCACCCAGGTCACAGGCAGGAGAGGGGACATATGGCACAACTTGAGGAAACACCGCTGCCCAGTGGGGACCAACCACATCATTTTCTGGATGAGCCTGTTGCCTAGCAGGACTATAGTTTTTGGAAAAGCACATTTCTTATGTTGAACCGAATTTTGCCTTGGGCTTGTCCTGTTGCTCAGAAATAAAACACTCTCTGCAACAGGCGCTGGAGAGATCTCTGCTGTACATTTGCTTCAGGGCTTTTCCTCAACTATCTGTGCCTGAACAAACACAAAACTGCAGTTCTTGGCTTCCTGCCCATCTGGAGCAGGGAAGCATCCTGCTACATCGGCAAGATATCAGCTGGAGTTTACAGGAAAGTGAACAACAAGAATGGCCTCTTATCCACGTCTGGAGAAAAATCCCTCCCAGGATTTGAGGTCTGCTGTGAACCACAGAGAAAACACCTTATCGGTAGGTAAGGGAGACTTCCCGTCATTCTTATAGCATTGTCCCCTCAGTCCAAATGTCATGCACACTGTAGAACAAGCCAAAGCCTTTGCTAAGAGGTGAGAAGTAGGTAGGCGAGCAGTTCCTCATTTGTGGCCAAAGTGGTGGGATTTTAAAGAATCCTGATGGTGTTAACAATCTGACCTTTAGAGGTTGCCTGCCACTGAATGGGCACATCTGGATGTTCAGTGAAGTGAGTGTTGCCAGACTTCCAAAGTCTTCAGCACAGGGTGTAAAGGTAATGTGGAAGCTGCTAGGGTGAGGCAACAGGGGTGTGGGACTTGGAGCATATAGGTGGGTCCTGCCTTTCAACCCTCAAGGTCAATTCAAAGCAACAACAGCAGTAGCAGCAACAGTGGCATTCAACAGTGACCTATGTGGTCCCAGCTCTCAATTCAGACATTCGTGCTTACGGGCCCCTGAGTCTGGTACTGTTGGGGGTAGGCAGAGCAAATCTGGTTCCTGGAGGATCTCGCAGGTTTCATGTCTTAAAACATCACTAGTCCCAGGTTCTGCTAGTTAGCAACCAACAAGCAGCCACAGATGGTGCTCACTACCAGGCGGTAAATTGAATGGATAACCAATATAACAACGAGTGTCACCTGAGTGTCTAGTATTATGTACCAGGCCTTGAACTAAGTGTGAGGATTCATTGAACCTTTCCAACAAGCTCGTGAAGTTGGCACTCTTACCAACCCAACCTTGCAGATGAGGATACCAACGCTCAGAGAGGTGAGGTGACTTGCCTGAGGTCATGCAGCATTGCATGCTGGGCATTTCTGGCATGTAGGCAAGCACTGCGGGGGTGGGTCCCCATGTCCATGGTGGCCCCATAGCTCAATTTACAGAGAGAGCCTCTGATGATCTGCCCAGTAGGGAAGGCTGATCTGCTGCAGCATTTCAGAGCTGCTGGATAGTGGATCCTTGAAGGCAGGGTCCAGGCATGTAGTAGATGCTTAATAAATATTGATAGGGACTTCCCTGCTGGCACAGTGGTTAAGAATCCACCTGCCAATGCAGGGGACGTGGGTTCAATCCCTGGTCCAGGAAGATCCCACATGTTGCAGAGCAACTAAGCCCAAGTGCCACAACCACTGAGCCTATGCTCTAGAGCCCAAGAGCCACAACTACCCAGGAAGATCCCACATGCTGCAGAGCAACTAAGCCCAAGTGCCACAACCACTGAGCCTATGCTCTAGAGCCCAAGAGCCACAACTACTGGGCCTGTGTGCCACAACTACTGAAACCCACCGCCTAGAGCCTGTGCTCTGCAACAAGAGAAGCCACCACAATGAGAAGCCTGCGCACCACAAGAAAGAGTAGCCCCTGCTTGCCGCAATTAGAGACAGCCCGTGCACAGCAACAAAGACCCAATGCAGCCAAAAATAAAAATTCAAAGAAAAATATTAAAAGCAGCAAGGGAAAAACAAAAAATAACATACAAAGGAATCCCCATAAGGTTATCAGCTGATTTTTCAGCAGAAACTCTGCAGGCCAGAAAGGAGTGGCAGGATATATTTAAAGTGATGAAAGAGGAAAAATTGGCAACCAAGATTAACTCTACACAGCAAGGATCTCATTCAGATTTGATGGAGAAATCAAAATCTTTTCAGACAAGCAAAAGCTAATAGAATTCAGCACCACCAAACCAGCTTTACAACAAATGCTAAAGAAGCTTCTCTAGGCAGGTAACACAAGAGAAGGAAAAGACCCACAAACACAAACCCAAAACAATTAAGAAAATTGTGTTAGGAACATACATGTTCATAATAACCTTGAATGTAAATGGATTAAATGCTCCAATCAAAAGACACAGACTGCCTGAATGGATACAAAAACAAGACCCATTTATATGCTGTCTACAAGAGACCCACTTCAGACCTAGGGACACTTACAGACTGAAAGTGAAGGGATGGAACAAGATATTCCATGCAAATGGAAATCAAAAGAAAGCTGGAGTAGCAATACTCATATCAGATAAAATAGACTTTAAAATAAAGACTGTTACAAGAGATAAGGAAGGACACTACATAATGATCAAGGGATCAGTCCAAGAAGAAGGTATAACAATTAGAAATGTTTATGCACCCAACATAAGAGCACCTCAATACATAAGGCAAATGCTAACAACCATGAAAGGGGATCGACAGTAGCACAATAATAGTAGGGGAAATTAACACCCCAATTACACCAATGGACAGATCATCCAAACAGAAAATAAATAAGGAAACACAAGCTTTAAATGACACAATAGACCAGATAGATTTAATTGATATTTATAGAATATTCCACCCAAAAGTGGTGGAATACACTTTCTTCTCAAGTGCACATAGAACATTCTCCAAGATAGCTCACATCTTGGGTCACAAATCAAGCCTTGGAAAATTTAAGAAAATTGAAATTGTATCAAGCATCTTTTCAGACCACAACGCTATGAGATTGGAAACGAACTACAGAAAAAAACTGTAAAAAACCACAAATACATGGAGGCTAAACAGTGCGATACTAAATAACCAAGAGATTACTGAAGAAATCAAAGAAGAAATTAAAAAATACATAGAAACCAATGACAACAAAAACACGACGACACAAAACCTATGGGATTCAGCAAAAGCAGTTCTAAGAGGGAAGTTTATAGCAATTCAATCTCACCTCAAGAAACAAGAAAAATCTCAAATAAACAATCTAACCCTACACCTAAAGCAACTAGAGAAAGAAGAACAAACAAAACCCAAAGTTAGTGGAAGGAAAGAACTCATAAAGATCAGAGCAGAAATAAATGAAACAGAAATGAAGAAGACAATAGCAAAGATCAATAAAACTAAAAGTTGATTCTTTGAGAAGATAAACAAAATTGATAAACTCTTAGCCAGACACATCAAGAAAAAAAGGGAGAGGATGCAAATCAATAAAATTAGAAATGAAAAAAGGAGAAATCACAACTGACACTGCAGAAATACAAAAGTCCAGGACCAGATGGCTTCACAGGCGAATTCTATCAAACATTTAGAGAAGAGTTAACACTGATCCTTCTCAAACTCTTCCAAAAAACTGCAGAGGGAGGAACGCTCCTAAATTCATTATATGAAGCCAACATCACCCTGATACCAAAACCAGAAAAAGATATCACAAAAAAAGAAAATTATAGACCAATATCACTGATGAACATAGATACAAAAATCCTGAACAAAATACTAGCAAACAGCATGCAACAACATATTAAAAGGATCATACACCATGATCAAGTGGGATTTATCCCAAGAATACAAGGATTCTTCAATATATGCAAGTCAATCAATGTGATACACCATATTAACAAATTAAGGAATAAAAACCATATGATCGTCTCAATAGATGCAGAAAAGGCTTTTGACAAAATTCAACACCAATTTATGATAAAGACTCTCCAGAAAATGGGCAATAGAGGGAACCTACCTCAACACATAAAGGCCATGTATGACAAACCCACAGCAAACATCATACTCAATGGTGAAAAACTGAAAGCATTTCCACTAAGATCAGGAACAAGTCAAAGACGTCCTCTATTGCCACTCTTATTCAACATAGTTTTGGAAGTCCTAGCCATGGCAATCAGAGAAGAAAAAGAAATAAAAAGAATACAAATTGGAAAAGAAGACGTAAAACCATCACTGTTTGCAGATGACATGATACTATACATAGAAAATCCTAAAGCTGCCACGAGAAAACTACTAGAATTAATCATTGAATTTGGTAAGGTTGCAGGGTACAAAATTAATGCACAGAAATCTCTAGCATTCCTATACACTAACAGCGAAAAATCAGAAAGAGAAATTAAGGAAACAATCCCATTTACCATCACAACAAAAAGAATAAAATACCTATGAATAAACCTACCTAAGGAGGTGAAAGACTTTTACTCAGAAAACTATGAAACACTGATGAAAGAAATCAAAGATGACATAAACAGATGGAGAAATATACCATGTTCTTGGATTAGAAGAATCAATATTGTGAAAATGACTATACTACCCCAAGCAATCTACAGATTCAGTGCAATCCCTATCAAACTACCAATGGCATTCTTCACAGAATTAGAACAAAAAATTTTACAATTCATATGGAAACACAAAAGACCCCCAAATAGCCAAAGCAATCTTGAGAAAGAAAAACAGAGCTGGAGGAATCAGGCTCCCTGACCTTAAACTGTACCAGAGCTACAGTAGTCAAGACAGTATGGTACTGGCACAAAAACAGAAATATAGATCAATGGTACAGGATCGAAAGCCCAGGGATAAACCCACGCACATATCGTCACCTAATTTACAACAGAGGAGGCAAGAACATACAAATGGAGAAAAGATGGCCTCTTCAATAAGTGGTGCTGGGAAAACCAGACAGCTACATGTAAAAGAATTAAATTAGAACACTCCCTAACACCATACACAAAAATAAACTAAAAATGGATTAGAGACCTAAGTATAAGACCGGACACTATAAAACTCTTAGAGGAAAACATAGGAGGAACACTCTTTGACATAAATCACAGCAAGATCTTTTTTGATCCACCTAACTAATGGAGCTCAACATCAAAAAAAAAACAATCCAATTAAAAAATGGGCAGAAGGGGCTTCCCTGGTGGCACAGTGGTTGAGAGTCCACCTGCCAATGCAGGGGACACGGGTTTGTGCCCTGGTCCGGGAAGATCCCACCTGCCGTGGAGCGGCTAGGCCCATGAGCCATGGCCACTGGGCCTGCGCGTTCAGAGCCTGTGCTCCACAACGGGAGAGGCCACAACAGTAAGAGGCCCGCATACCGCAAAAAAAAAAATGGCAGAAGACCTAAATAGACATTTCACCAAAGAAGACATATAGATGGCCAAGAGGCACATGAAAAGAAGCTCAACATCTTATTAGAGAAATGCAAATGAAAAGTACAATTAGGTATCACCTCACACGGGTCAGAATGGCCATTATCAAAAAATCTAGAAGCCATAAATGCTGGAAAGGGTGTGGTGAAAAGGGAGCCCTCCTGCACTGTTGGTGGGAATGTAAATTGATACAGCCACTATGGAGAACAGTATGGAGGTTCCTTAAAAAACTAAAAATAGAACTACCATATGACCCAGCAATCCCACTACTGGGCAACTACTTCTTAATGTCCATGAAGATAGTGGTTGGACACTGGATCATGGATGCAGAAAAGTTCTATCTTAAACCATAATTGAAAAAGAGACATGTACCACAATGTTCATTGCTGCACTATTTACAATAGCCAGGACATGGCACCAACCTAAATGTCCATCGACATTAATGGATTAATGGATTAAATTAATGGATTAAAAAGATTTGGCACATGTATACAATGGAATATTACTCAGCCATAAAAAGAAAAGAAATTGAACTATTTGTAGTGAGGTGGATGGACCTAGAGTCTGTCATACAGAGTGAAGTAAATCAGAAAGAGAAAAACAAATACTGCATGCTAACACATATATATGGAATCTAAAAAAAAAGAAAAATGGTACTGATGAACCTAGTGGCAGGGCAGGACGTAGACATAGAGAATGGACGTGAGGACAAGGGATGGGGAGGGGGAAGCTGGGGCAAAGTGAGAGTAGCATCGACATATACACACTACCAAATGTAAAATAGGTAGCTAGTGGGAAGCAGCCGCATAGCACAGGGAGATCAGCTCGGTGCTTTGTGACCACCTACAGGGGTGGGATGGGGAGGGTGGGAGGGAGACACAAGAGGGAGGGGATATGGGGATATAGGTATGCACATGGCTGATTCACTTTGTGGAACAACAGAGACTAACACAGTATTGTGAAGCAATTATACTCCAATAAAGATCTATTAAAAAAATAATAAATAAATATTGATAAATGATGAACTGCTTTTCTGACCTTACCCGTCCCCCAAACGCCCTTCCTGGAAATGAGGGTTATTGGCTGGCACATTGGAGGAGTCACAGGATGCTCTCTGGAGCCTGCATTGGTAAGGTGAGGTCCTTGAGGATGGCCATGCAGAGCCAGGTTGACCTCAAAAGACTGAGTTCCCAAACTCCCACCGAAGAGCCAGCTTCACCTGAGCAGAAAGCTGGGTAAAGAACTAGAGTGGAGATCCTGAAAAGGTCCTGAAGAGCCAGGATTATCCCTTCTTTTCCTCTAAAGCCTAGAGGAAAAGAACTATAGGCCCTTTAACTCACAAGAAACAGTCAAATCAAATGAATTCTGAATAATCTAAGAATGAGAAATCATTGAGCACAAAAACAGGTGGGAAATGAAAAAAATGTTTCATGTACATTCTCCATGCTCAGCTTTGTAGGTTGTAGGTGATCTATGTAAGCAAGAGCCAAGTGGACTTTTCTTTTAAAACTAATATGTTCCCATTACCAGGTAATGCCCTTTTTTAACAGTCAGTATTTTAACACAAGGGCACCCAAGTTTCACAAAAGAATCGAGCTTTAAAATAACAAAATGTTTTGTAACTGCTACACTAGCAGAGGAAATTGCTTCAGGGAACAAGAAAATGCAAAGAACCACTTGCAGTGACTTCTAAGGCAAAAAATACAATACGAATGCAAAATACTTCCCGAGTGGTTTAGTGAGACTATACCTTAGGTATTTAGTTAAAGCAACCTGTTAGAACAAAGTGAATTTCCCCAGATTAAGACAGTTTACCGGGAACCAAGACATTTCTCATGGTCTGGGAAAGGATTGGAGACAACCCATATCCCAATGGAAAGATCCCAGGACCGTGAATAGACAAAGCTGATTGCTTCCACAGTAGGGCGAAGGGACTGAAGTTTCAATAATGCAGGTGTTAATGCTTTGTGTGCCATGTGGTCTGGGTGGTGGGGCACTGTTTTTCATAACTGGGTGGTTCTGAGTGACTGATTCTTCGTTTTGTCGCTATTTGTGCCGTGCATGACAATGTGTCACGTCTTCCCCAGCATTGGTTTCCCCGGTGCTGACTCATCATGAAGAGTTTGCTTTGCTAGTTTACTCTGACCCCGTCAATTATTTTTAGAACGACTTTGGGCAGGCACTACACTGGGGGAGAAATGAAAGAGGGGCTTGGATGCGCTCGTCTGCTCTTTAGTGGCTAATTTTGCCTTCATCACATCACATGTCGGGGAGTGGTGTAGCCTGGTGGCTAAGAGTGTGGGTTCTTGGGAAATATAGCCTGGATTCTCCTCCAGCCGCATCACTTACAAATTATGGGGCTTGCGGCCCCTTGGAGGGCCTGCTGAGCTCCCGCAGGTTTCCTCAGGTGGGAAATCAGCCTCCCTTTTATGAGTTGATCTCCATCAAGTGCTCAGAGCAGTGCCTACCTTTGCTGACTCCCCAGTCCATGTTCATGGTCATTGCTGTTGTTATTCAGGAGTCCACTGTATAACGTCTTTGCCTGAAATTCAAGTTCCCCATCAGTTTGCCCTCCCTCACAACCTTATTTCCCAGTATCAGCTCTTCATTAGGCCAGACCCATCTCTCCCACATTTCCCCTTAGCCTAGACTCTCCTTGTTTTACTCATTTGTGCCTTTTCCCCTTTGTTCTTACTTCTTATACCAACTCAACCCTGGACTTTTCTTCCTACTTCATTTTCTCAGTCCTTCCAGACTGAACCCCAATCCCCACTTAGGCTCCATCATACCCTGCCTGGCTCCTCCCATCCCCTCCCATCTCTCCCTTCTCTGCAAGCTTGTGGAGCTTATCTCTTGGCACACACGTGAGTGCTGTTGATTGGAAGCCAGCATACATTTTCTTGCCTCTTTCAAGGACCTCCTGAGAAAGAACACTGGTCCTGCAATTGTCAACTTTTGCTGAGGCTTTATCTCCGTTCTTGTTTTCCCAGGTGTAACTTGGCCTTGGAAAATAGTCCTACTTAGCTGAAGGGTGCAGGAGAGGGTTTCATTCATTCAGTTAATGAATATTTATGGAGCACAAACTAAATGCTTGGTATAGAACCAGGCATATATCATTCCTTCCCCACAGGAGTTCATGTCTTCTGGAAATGACACTGAAATATATATTAAGTGTTCGAGAAGCAGCTGTAGCCTGGCTTACCTGGATGAGCGTGGCCTTGGAGGCAGCCTCACTGGGGGTTGCATACTGGCTTTGCCACTAACTGGATATTTGACCTTGGGCAGATTGCTGAACTTTAGAGACTCAGTTTCCTCACCTGTAAAAATGGAATGATAACATATACTTCCAGAGTTACTATTTTCTATTTTCCTGTATTTTCTACTGGTCTTGGGCTTCCACTCTGTGGGATAGCCCAGGGATGGGTGTGTGGCTTGGGGGGCCTGGCTCCTTAAACTTGCCAATGGTGGTACCTTAGTTTCCTCCTGCTGTAAGGTCTCAGTGTGAAACTGCAAGCTCTGGGATGGATGCTCAGTTTTCAGAGTCTCTTTCCTCCTCCTCCTCTCCAAGCTGGTGTGTAGGTCTAGTGCAGTGGTTCTTAATCGGCAGTGATTTTGTCTCCCAGGGGACATTTGACAATATCTGCAGACACTTTTGATGATCGTGAGTGGGGGAGCTGCTGGCATCTAGTGGGTAGAGGCGAAGGATGCTGCTACATATCCTGCAGCGCATTGGACAGCCTCCCTCAATAAAGAATTATCTGGTCCCAGTGTTAATAGTGCTGAGGTGGGGAACCCTGGTCTAATGGGTAGTGTACAGGACAGCATGACTTGGGTCCCCTTGCTGCCTTCTGTGGCTCAGTGGTCTTCCAGGCCTCTGCTCTCACAAGCTCTCCACCTTGGCTCTCTCTGGCCTGGCAGACCTCTCTGAAGGTCAGCTTTGACCTCTCTGGTGGGGTTGACTCACCCCTCAACACCTCAGCTCGTTGGCAGGCCTGTTCTCTCCACTCCCCACACCACACAGGAACCAAGGGAGGTGCAGGAATACTGACTCAGGACCCTTCTCTGCTTTGCAGGACGGCAATTTGACCCTGCTGTGCTACCCTCTGCTGGCATAGTGATACCCAGTCCTGGGAGTCACTTCCTGGAGTCCCTGTAAAAAGCGAGTTCTGAAGCCTTCCAACTCCCCACCCCAACTATCAAAAGCCCACTCCACCTAGTGCCAAGATTTCTGTCCAGAGTGAGAGGAGGGGCAGGACCCATGGGTCTGATTGTTTGCTTCCCCCATTCTTTCAGAACTGGAAGTCTTTCTTTTACTTTCCCATCGTTTCTGGCTCATCCACCCCTCTGGGTTGTATTCTTGTCCTTCCCAGATGGCATTTCCTTTCTCTCTTTCCTGGAGCTCTGGAATGTCTGCAGGGAACGTGACTGTGGGAGTGGAATAAAAACCCACACCATCAATATGTTCAAAATATTATTCATGTTATATAACATACGTGGCATATGTTCTTTCTAGCATATAGTCCTAGACCATTCCGGGCCCTCCCTGAGCATCAGCTTTTCCCTCGCTGTGGGAACGGAGCAAAGTCAGTGAGTGACAGGACGGCATCTCCTTAACACTCACCCGGGAACAAATCATTCCTAGGTTTCTCCTGAAACTCATTCTTCATTTCCCTGACTTAGGAAGGTGCCCTCTGATGAGGTCACCTGGCTTGTTCCTAGACTTTGAGTGGCAGCAGGGCAGGTCAACACCTGCTCACTATTTGCCTGGTTTATCATTTTTTTTTTTTTTTAATGGGAAAAGCTGCAGCTTTTCAGTCTTAATAAAAGAGTATTAACTGCAGTCACCTCATGACAGGGGTTGAGACTTTGACCATGTGTTTTATTTAACAAGCACCCACTGCTATGCGGATGCTGATCTATCTTTGGGAAACGTGTCCCAAGAAATCAATTGCACTAATCTTACTGTGGACTCCTGAAATCTTAAAATAAGAAAAGATATACATATACATACCTATCTTAAGAAAACACTGTTTCGTTACATTATAATTTCTGATTTCAGTAATTATGACTTGGCAAATTTAGTTTTCATCGTATAAGAGGCAAAATGCAATTAAATGGTATCAAGTGTAAAAGAAAAATAATATTTTCTTTCCATAAATCATTTTCAAAAAACCCTTAGGACTTCACATTCTTTTAATGGTTTTTGTAATTTAAAACTCCTGCTTATATCACTTTATCTTTATGAAGGTGATTTTTAAAAAGCACAAGTGTTCATTTTATTATAAATTATCATTTTATGAACAATCAGAATTGCAAACTTGCAAACTTGTGTTCATGTTTATATGTCAACATGCTTAAGTGCCAGCAGATGTTCTGTGATCAATAAGGCACAATTTATATACATTATCCTGAAGTGTCCTTGGCTGGAAATGTTGGTTGGCAGTATCCAAACTATGGCTGAATATGAGTGTTGATAACCAACAAGAAGGGTACCATCCATATGGCTATTGTGGCAAGTCTTATTTTAGAGGGGAAGTAAAGTAGCTATTGATTGAGTTAAGTTGGTAAGCTCAACCATGATTTTAAATAGAATGGTGGGTCCAGTTGGGAGTTTAATTGTGCTAAAATTAACCTTTGTGTTGCGAGGGACCTATAATTGCTAACAATCTTGCATTATTTCACATAAAGTTTGCTCCTGGAGTACATTTAGACCCAATAAAATGTCTGAAATGTCTTGTTTGCATTTGTCATGAGCAAACAAAATATACCAGACCTTTCTTCTGATGTCTGCTAATTTCACCAAGAATAGAGACTAATGCAATTTATTAAATATCTTGAATTTGGGCTGCTATTTCATCCTAAGTCAATGGTTTCCAGCCTTGACTGGTATTAGAATCACCTGGGGAACTTAAAAAAATTAAACAAAAATCGGTCAGACCAATCAAATCATCTTTCTGGGGGTGGGTCCTGGGCAAAAATATTTAAAAATATATATGCTAGGTATTTTTAATGTGCATCTCGCTATTAGAACTTCTGCCCTAGGTGAAATATACCTGACACATAGTCTTGTTAAGGAAAGCTTTAAGTAAGTAGTTCAACTAGTGTGCAATCAAATTAGTTTCTATTGTGGTTTTATCTTAGCTAACATTCAAGTAGCATTAAGAAAAATAATGTGCGTAAGATCAAAGGAGGGTGTAACTTAGGTTTTCCCTGTGTTTCCAGAGCATTCACAAAAACAGGTGAGTCTGATTATGATCATCTGGAAATCTCTGAGTTAATCAGTCCATGGGGATGATGAGAATCTATCTGGCTCTCAGTGGGCTCTTTCTTCTTTTGCTCCTTGTGAGGGTGGAGTGATTTCTGAGGGACTCCCTGAAAGAGTTAAAAGAATTCTTGATCATAAGTCTAAAGAATCAGGTTCTGAGTCTCAGTCCCGCTGCTTCCTGGTCCCGACCCAGGGCTGTGGTCTGTTGACTCCCAGCATCACCTGGGAGAGCTTAGAAATGCCAAGTCTTGGGCCCCATGCAGACCCACTGAATCCGACTTCTGCATTGTGACAAGATTCCCAGGGGATTCTAGGTACATCTAGAGCAAGTCAGTGGATGCCTCTGAGCCTTACTTTCCGTATCTTAGCAATGGGGGATCCTAATATCTCCTCTGCTTCCCCACAGGATATTTAAGAACAAATACATGATATAAAAGCTTTTCCATAAATTATCTTTTTGCTGTGGTATAACATACATAAAATGGATCACTTTAACCATTTCAAAGTGTGTAGTTCAGTGGCATAAAGTATATTCACCCTGTTACCACTATTCATCTCTAGAACTTTTCATCATCCCAGACTGAAACTCTGTGGCAAAAACTCTGTAGGTAATAACTCCCTACTTACCCCTCCTCGCAGCTGCTGCCAACCAACATTTTTTTCTGTCTCTATGAGTTTGACTACTCTAGGTACGTCATATACGTAGAATCATACAGAATTTGTCCTTTTGTGACTGGCTTGTTTCACTTAACATGATGCCCTCAACATTCATCCATGTTGTAGCATGTATAAGAATTTCATTCCTTTTTAAGGCTGAATAATATTCCATTTACATATATATATATATATATATATACCACATTTTGCTTATCCATTTATCTGCTGATGGACATTTGAGTTCTTTCTCCCTTTTGGCTATTATGAATAATGCTGCTATGAACATGTGTGTACAAATATCTCTTTGAGTCCCTGCTTTCAATTCTTTTGGGTATATACCTAGAAGTGGAATTGCTGATCATATGGAAATTCAATGTTTAATTTTTGGGGGAACTGCCTGTGTTTATTGTTCTTTCAGGTAGGCATGACCCTCAGACCATAATAGCAGCACCCCATACCTGAGACTTTGATCTTGAATATTACTGCTGTTTACCTTTTGGGGAGTACCTTGGATGTTTACAAAGTGCCGTGTAATCAGTTGCATTTAGTTAAGAGGAAAGATTAATTAGATTTTTGAGGCAAGCAAGGACCGGACTTGGCTTTGAAAAGCTCAAGCACTAAAGGAAGTGGTGCTGGAGGCTCAGTGGGTGGTTCTCTCTGCAAATCTACGAGGTGTGATCTCAATAATATTTTTTAGTATGCAGAACACCATGCCAAGAGTTTCCCCAAAGGGATAAACCTGCCTTCAAGAAGGTTACAATCTTATCCAGGAGAGGTGGGAATGCTGAATTAATACAGCATGGAGTATTTTCAAATATACTATTCAATACTCATGGAAAGTGCTGGGGACCAGGAATGAGGGATTTGGTATTGGAGAGGCCATCCTTAACCCCACTACAGTTTAGCGGAATCGGCAAAGAATGACTGTGTTTCTAACAAATTGTCTGACTTTCTTCCGTTTTTAATGAAAATAATGTAAAAGTTACCAATACATTTCTGTTACTTCACATACAGCATATCAAACTAGATGGGAGAACAATAAACATGTAAAGTATTTACGTTCCCATCAAGAGAACTAATCATTTAAAGTAAAAGTTTCTGTCTTAAGGAATGGGCCATTAGTGGCTTTTGGTAAATAAAAATTTCATTTGGTTTCTAAATATATGTTTGAATTTTATAAATTGTACTTTTCTTACCAAGAAACCTAGTTCAGCTTATTTTTTATATGATACGATTCTATAACTAAGGTGTTAGAAATGGTTATGTTAAACAAATAAATGATTTTAATTAAGGTGCCAGCAGGATAATGAACAAATTTTATTCATTGCTGTGAAGAATTCTGAAGTCTTCAATTTTATAGGACATTCCACAGTTATATATACATGCCAAGGGAAGTGATTTAATTCAAGGATCATTTATGCAAAAGATACTCTTTGGGTATGAAACTTACACTCTAGTAGATATCATTCAGGGTTCAGTTAGAAAAACAGAAACCACCTTAGGTATTTCAAGTAGGAAAGGATTTAACAGAAGGAATAAGATGCTTAAAAAAAGAAGTTGGGGGCTTCCCTGGTGGCGCAGTGGTTGAGAGTCTGCCTGCCGGTTCAGGGGACACGGGTTCGAGTCCTGGTCTGGGAAGATCCCACATGCCACGGAGCAACTGGGCCCGTGAGCCACAACTACTGAGCCTGCGCGTCTGGAGCCTGTGCTCCGCAGCAAGAGAGGCCGCGACGGTGAGAGGCCCGCGCACCGCGATGAAGAGTGGCCCCCGCTCACCGCAGCTGGAGAGAGCCCTCGCACAGAGACGAAGACCCAACACAGCCATAAATAAATAAATAAATTAAAAAAAAAAAAAAAAAGAAGTTGGAAGGCTGACATTGCAAATAAAGTCAGGAGAGGCAACTGCTAGCTTTCAGCTTCGCCACAGCAGTCTTACCACAAGAAGCTGCTGGTACCACCCAGATCAGGAAAGTACAAGAACATGCTGCCTGTGGTCACACCTGGTCATAGCTGTCCTGCAGCACCCAGGCTGATAAGTAGAAAGGAAAACTTAGATGTTGCTGCGGGACTTCACATCTGCTAATCCCTGAACTTCCAAATCTTGCAGAAGGTCATACATCTCATTGTCAGAATGTATTTCTTTTTGAGAACCATGAAAGAAGTGGAGTCTGAGACATATAATTACAAGCCTTTCAGTCCTGGGATATGGGGGAGAGCATGTAAGGGGTGGGGATGAATGTTGATTGCCAAATAATAATAGACAAAAGAAATGTGGATATTATTCCCATTTTATAGATGAGGGAACTGAGGCATGGGAGTCAGTAACTTGCTCAAAGTCCCAGAGTATGAGATTCAAAACCAGGTCTATCTGATTTCAGTACTAGA
Organism: Physeter macrocephalus; assembly: GCF_002837175.3. Classification (NCBI taxonomy): domain Eukaryota; kingdom Metazoa; phylum Chordata; class Mammalia; order Artiodactyla; family Physeteridae; genus Physeter; species Physeter macrocephalus. The sequence continues at coordinate 51,270,463 of NC_041218.1, forward strand.
GGTATTTAGCAATTATATTGGCGAGTATCTATCATATGACAGATAGCTCCAAAACTTAATTTGCTTCCTTGGCTTTAACCCTCATCAGCTCACATTTTTTTTAGGCTATATAATTCAAAACAGACCATTACAAAGGGATTATTTGGCAATCTACTTGGTGGTTTTTCCAAATTTGCAAACCTTTTCAACTCCTTCCAGAAAATGCGATCTGTGTAGCTTTTGGAATTAGGGTAAGCTTCCTAGACACAAAGCCTTGGTTTGGTGATATTTTTGGGAGTGGGGTAAAGAATTATTTGTGCCACAACTCTTAAGTCCAGGCTTAAAGCCAAATTGTACCACAGACAATATGTAAGAAATCTCTAAAACATGTCCAATTTTCCTTATTCTTTGAGCTCCTTATCAGTCTTGGCTTAAGATGAAGTTATAAGCCAAGGAACAAAATTGACATTTACTAATTATGACACCCCGCCCCCAACAAAAGCATAAGTAGAAAGAATGTACATTCATTATAACTTATTTATTCATTCATTACCACACATTAATTACCACGTACCCTGCTGGGTTCATTTATTCATTCAACAGATATTCACTGTGGTGTGTACTGGTTATTCTCCATTTGTTGACTCCACTCCCTTCTCCCCACACCATACAGATCCATAGTCTCTACCACTGCTTGAGTTCTGATTGTGCAGAGGTTTCTGTGGGTGGCTGTTTCAACTTGCATAGATGCCAGATTTTCTAGATCTTATTGCTGGGTGATCATTTGTTAGCTCATTTGATGAGACAATGAGCAGCAGTAAAGATTCTGGAGATTATACATGTAAACATTGCAACACAGACAAACACTAGGAGAAGGATTATGGTCAGAGTTTGTAGTATACTTCTGTGTCAGGAGCCAGGAGTGCCCAAATTCAACCAAGAGAATAGATTCCTCCCTTGTCCAAGAGCCCTCAGAACCAGATATGGTGGTATTACCCAAATCACCTAATTTTACTTTTTGTTTGTTAGTCTGTTTGTTTGCTTTCTGGATCTTTTTTAGGAATAGCAAAGATCCCAGAGGCTTCTATGGGGAAGTAAACATAACATTCTTCTGCTAATACAGCTCCCTTTCTCCCTTGATAGGCCAGCATCATATCTAAAGTGTCTCTACTTGACAGATGATGGGAGACAATCCAGTTGGAAAGAAACAGAAGTGGAAAAAGTGGCATAAGTGGGAAAAGAAGGGGCTGTAGTTTGGCCTGGAAATACTAGCTGGATTTGATTTAGAAGCTGTTTTCATCATGGGTGGCTCAGAGACTCTAAAGTTAGCTGGAAAATCTTCTTAACTTTCAATTCTAATATTTGCTCCTTTAGTCCTAATACTTTTAATCTGCTACATGGTTAGATTGTTTCTTTACATTTTAAGGCATTTTATACTCACCTCTAATATGGCCCCCCGAATAGTAGTGTGATAACATTTTATTATAATTATGTATTTGCTTACTGGTCTGTCCTGTAACTGGACTGTGAGGTCTCAGGGCAAAAGGTTTATCTTAGTCATCGGTTATCTGAGGCATTTAGCACAATGCCTGACATGTACTATGTTCTAGTAAGGCAATAAGTTATGAACACTGGTGTTCTTCTATTCCAGTAACCCAGGTATTAGCCGGGGCTCCAGGGCAGGCTCAGTTCTTGGCCTCTGCCCACCATGGAGAAAGAATTTGGTACTTTTATGATTCCCCTAAAATAAAACCATAAGGCACCAGTGAGAAATGAATGTTTTCTTGAAGATGATTGCTTTCGTTGGTGGGGAGGGTTCACTGCATCTCTCTCTCTCTTTCTCTCTCTAGTTTTATATACATGGAATCACAGAATATGTACTCTTTTTATAAGGCTTTTTTCCTCTCTATACTGTTATTTTGAGATTTCTTCATGTCATTGCTTGAATCAAAGTTCATTCCTTTTTATTGCTGAGTAGTATTCCATTGCATGGATATAGCACAATTTGTTTATCCAGGCTCTCGTTAATGGACAATTAGGTTGTTTACAGTTTTGGCTATTACTGAAAAAATTGCTATGAACAGTCATATACAAGTCTTTGTATGGACACATATTTCCTTTTCTTTTGGGTAAATACCTAAGAGAAGAATGGCTGGATCAAAAGTAGGTATTTAACTTTTCAAGAAACAAATTCTTTTCCAAAATGGTTCTTCCATTTTACATTTCCTCTGTAGCGCAAGAGAGTTCCAGTTTCTCCACATCCTTACCAACACTTGATATGTCAGTCTTTTTAATGTTAGCCATTCTAATAGATGTGTAATGATATCTCATTGTGATTTTATCTTGCATTTCCCTAGTGGCTAACGATGTTGATCAACTTTTCATGTGCTTATATGCTATCTGTACATCTTCTTTTATGAAGTGTCTGGTCAAATCTTTTGTCCACTTTTTATTGGCTTTTTCCTTATTGTTCAGTTTTGAAAGTTCTTTATGTATTCTGGATATAAGTTCTTTGTCTGATATGTGCTTTGCAAATAATTTCTCCTAGTCTGTGGATTGCCTTTTCATTCTCTTAACAGAAGAGCAGAAGTTTTTAATTTTAATGCAGTCCAATTGACCAATTTGTTCTTTTATTAATTATACTTTTGTTGTCATAAGAAATTTTTGCCTAACCCATGGTCACAAAGATTTCCTCCTATGTTTTATTCTAGAAGATTTTTTTTTTGAAACTATTATTTTTATTAAGGAATCCACGTCTATGACTCATGAAGCCCAGCTTGAGTTAACAGTGACAAGTTCTGGAGGTAATGACACCCCACTCTGGACTTTCTGGTTATAACCACTGTCTTCTCTCTCTCCCTCAACTGAAAACCCAGACTCATGAGGCCTCAGTCCTGCCCTTCTTTTCCTGGAAGATGCCAAAGCCAACTATGTAAGAGGCTTTTTCAGAGGAGAAGGCGAATTTGTCTTCCCAGAAGACAAACCCTCTACTTTGCTTTATGAGGCAGATAGCAACCCCAAACCATAGACATGTTGGGAGCTGCACAGGCCTCAATTAATAGAAGTTTTATAGGTTTAGATTTTATATTAGGTCTATGATAAATTTTGAGTTAATTTTTATATGTAGTGCAAGGTATAGATCCAAGTTCGCTTTTGTTTTGCATATGGATATCTAATTGTTCCAGCATCATTTGTTGAAAAGGCTATCCTTTTTCTGTAGCGTTACCTTTTTGCACCTGTCAAAAATCAGTTGTCCATATATGTGCGTGTCTATTTCTAGATTCTGTTCTTTTTCATTGATCTATTTGTCTGTCTTTATGCCAAACACACTATTTTAATCACTGTAGCTTTATAACAATTTTTACAATCAGGGAGTGTTATCCCTTTAAATTTTAGATTTATTTTGGCCATTCTAGGTCCTTTTCATTTTCATATGAATTTAGAATCAGTTTGTCAGTTTCTACAAAAAAAGCTTGCTGGGATTTTGATAGAAATTGCATTGAATCTATAGACCAATTTGAGGAAAATTGACATATTAACAATATTGAATCCTCTGATCCACTCTCTATTTATTTAGGTATTTAAAAATTCTATCAGCAATGTTTTACATTTTTAGTGTATAGGTTTTACCTATCTTTTGTCAGATGTATCCCTAAATATTTCATATTTTTATGCTATTGTGAATAGTATTATTTTTCAATTTCAGTTTCTGATTGTCACCAGTATATAAAAGTACAATTGATTTTGTATATTGAATGTAATGTATTCCCAGGATAAACCCAGTTGGTCATGATGTATTATCCTTTTAATATATTGTTGAATTAAATTTACTAACATTGTGTTTAGAATTTTTACTTCTATGCTCATGAGGGATTTTGGTCTTTCGTTTTCTTTGTTTTAATTTTAATTCTTTTGTTTAATCCTTCCTGTTTGATTTTTGGAGAAGGATTTGTAGGACTGATCTTATTTCTTCCTTAAATGTTTGGTAGAATTCACCAATGAAGCCATCTAGGCCTGGAGTTTTCTTTGTGGGAAGATTTTTAACTACAATTTCAATTTTTAAAATAGATATAGGTACTAAGATTATTTATTTCTTCTTGACTAGGTTTATGTAATATATGTCTTTCAAAGAATTTTCTATTTCATCTAAACTGTTGAATTTATAGACATAAAGTTGTTTGTAATATTCCTTATTGTCCTTTTAATATCTGTAGAATATATTGTGATATTCACTTCTCCCATTCTTGGTATCAACAACTTGTATCTTCTCCCTTTTGGTCCTGACCAATATGGCCATAGGTTTGTGAATTTTATTGATCTTCTCAAATAAACTTTTGGTTTCATTGATTTTCTCTATTGTTTTTCTGTTTTCTGTTGGGCAAAATAATTTTTTTATAGGCAGAGATAAGGAAACGAGTGAAAAATGTCCTGATGATATTTTTGATAGATTCTGACCTTGATTCTGATTCTTCTTTTTTGCTTAGATTTGTGCTTAATGCATAGCAGGTACTTGGTTACGTGGTGGACCTCTTCTTTTTTTGATGTTCCTTTTAATTTTTAAGGAATTGATTTAATATACCCAACACACCCTATTGGCCATTCCCCATTTAGTATTTTGATTGAATAGAATCATGTACTTACTAGGATATTTTATGCTTCTCATGATTATGTGATTACCTTGAACTAACCTTGATCAAGTTATTTACCACAGTGTCCTCTGATTTTCCCATTTTTAAGGTGAGGGAGCTGGGATTTTTTTTAGTGGGTGATGATCCATTAATGGGTCATGAAACAAATAAGGTAGGTTACAACCATTTCTTAAGAAATGAAATAGAGGGCTTCCCTGGTGGCGCAGTGGTTGAGAGTCCGCCTGCCGATGCAGGGGACACGGGTTCGTGCCCCGGTCCGGGGAAGATCCCACATGCCACGGAGCGGCTAGGCCCGTGAGCCATGGCCGCTGAGCCTGCACGTCCGGAGCCTGTGCTCTGCAACGGGAGAGGCCACAACAGTGGGAGGCCCGTGTACCGCAAAAAAAAAAAAAGAAAAAAAGGAATAGAAGAGAAGTATCAGATCGCTTCACACATACTTAGGATAAGTATTATCTTGTGAAAGTATTGGGTTGGCCAAAAAGTTCGTTTGGGTTTTTCCGTAAGATCTTATGAAAAAAACCCGAATGAATTTTTGGCCAGACCAATATTTATGGGGGGTCAGGAGAAACAAGTTTACAAAACACTGGATTAGATCATCTGTAAGGACCATTCCTTTGATTCTCTAATTCCTGTAACGGATGTGTTTCACTTTATCATTGCATAGTATAAATTTCTACATGCTTCTGAACAATGTTCTACATGTAAATAAAAAAGATAAATAGTCTTGTGGTTTGGAAGGTTATGTTTGCAAGAAATTGAAGTGCTTCATCAGACTGGTTCTTCTAGATTTTCACCACAGAACTTGGATTTTAAAATATTTGGTCTGATTAAAACCATAGAAACTTTCTTTAAAAGTTTATAAACGAGCGATTTTCTTTAAAAAATTTAAAAAATTTTAAACATGTTTACTTTCTTTTCCATTTTCTTCTCATCGTTCATGTATACGTACACATCTTATCTGTTTTTTTTGTTGTTGTGGTTGTTTTAGCATAGTGGATACAAAACGTACTTAGTGGTTTCCAGATTTTAAACTATAAGTTAGATGGTTGTGTCTAAGTTTTTGTTCTGTTTCAGCTTCTCTTCCATTATGGTTTAATACAAGATTCTGAATATAGTTCCCTGTGCTATACAGTAGGACCTTGTTATTTATGGTTATTTTTTTAAAGCATATATTTATGTTCATGGTCACATTTTCTTATAAAGATTTTTACATAGCAAAAATCGACCCACTTTAGGGTTGTTACAGCTATATAGTATTGAACTGTGTTAATATGTAAATAGCTTGATTTAAAAAAACACAGTAATTTACACAGTCAGGAATTTCTGCATTGACCATCTGTGACAAAAAGGTGAGTGTTTTCTTCGGTTAGGCACTGTGCTAGTTTTAAAGACTGGCAATCTATGATGTTAGCTGAGTGCAGTGTTCAGAAGAGCAGGGATCGATGCCCCTACCCTCAGAGCCATGTAAATGGTTTCTGTCAAGCTGGGATACAGGCAGTGGCAGGGCCAGAGGGATGCTCAGATGAGGGCTGTGGCCAGGAGAACTAGATCTGGAGGGGAAAAGTCCTTCAGAGCCACAAAGTATCAGAGCTAGAAATTGTCTCGTGTACCTCCTAACTGAATCCAACACCCATTTTTCAGATAGGAAACAGGCTCAGGTGGTAACGTTCCCTGTTTATATAGTGCAGGTAACAAAACTTGGATCTTCTGATTATATGATCTTAGCTTGAAGTTTTAGGAGATGAAAACCATTCAGACACTGGAAATGCAGAAGAGGCAGAATACAGAAGGTATGCAATTAAGAGAAGTCAGACATAAGTCAGGGACTGGGCCATTTTTCCTGTTCAAAGAGAGGGAGGCAGTTGGGAATACAGAGATCCCTCCACCCAGAAAGTAAGGATAGTAGATGTAAGATAACCATCAGTGAGCTTAGCATTTAGGCAAAACGTTTTGGGACTAGTTGCTCCCTCTATACCAATAGGAGCTGGGGTCATGGCATGAACATGCCCAAGTCTGCAGGGAAAGGGGAATCCTTCTGCTGTATGGTTCTGACAGAGACTAAAGCAAAGAAAGTTCGAGGTGGGGAGAGGCAGTAAATTTCTTCTTTCAGAGAAAATATAGGACACCCTGTTAAGTTGGAATTTCAGATAAACCACAGATAACTTTTAAAGTGTGTCCCATGTATTATCATAATAAAAGTTTATATATAATAGGCTCAAAATCAGGTTTTTTGGTGCCATATAGCTCTCTCCAGTATCCTGACACCCTTCATGCTTGCACACAACAAATATACAAACCATTGCTGGAGTTTCATTTCCCTATTTGAATAAATAGCTGATAGTTTTACGAAGGACGCCATTACTAACATGGTCTTGAGGCTGAATATTCAGACTTTTATACATCTCTGTTAGTTTCCACAATAGTGAAAGTTCACAAACCAGATATAGAGCCTGCAAATGGGGAAAATTGTTCCCAGTGTGGCGAGGCCAGGGGATGATCAAAGCTTTGCAGGACAAACACTTCCTGCTCCACCGAGGAGTAGCTGCTGCACCAGTTCTAGATGGAAAGCTGGCTTGCAGTCTGTTGGTACTCAATGGATGTAAAAACATGCATTTTAAAAAGGAGGGATAGTAGTTTGCTCCAAGATATTTCTATGCTCTATTAAAGTCAGTTCTAATTATTTTAAGGAAAACTGATATGAAAAAAATCTAAACTTGGAAAGTAAGCACAAGAGTTGCTGGTCCTTGAGGAAAAGCGTATCAGAATGCTTCTTGCAGCATTGTTTGCAGTGGTTAAAAAAATAAAAAAAGACAAGTCAAAAACAGAATGTCTATCTAAAGGGGCATGGTTGAGCAAATCATTAGATGTTCTCCCTGTGGAATATTTGGTAAGTATGGCTGTTAGCAAACACAATAAGATAGAATCACGAGTACTGAAATGAAGGGATGACTGTACTATATAGGTAAGTGAAAAAAAAAGGAGTAAAGTGTAAAATAGAACTTGTTTTAATCAAAAGAGTGAAAACAAGAACTAAAATTCCACCAACCCTCAGTAAGTATATGTGTGTATTTGTATATATTGTAATGAGTAGAGTATGGAAGGATCCACATCAGACTGTCTTAATCACCTGGGATGAAATGGGAGCTGTTGGGAAGATTATTAGCTTTTTTTTGTACCTCTCTGTATTCTCTGGCTTATTACAACATGTGTGTATTACTTATGAAATTAAGAAAAAAATACTATCAAATAAAATTTAAAAATTCTATGACATGTAGATTAAAAAAAGATTCACTTATGGGCTTCTTTAGACAGTGGGCTCCTTACCAAACTCCTTCTTTCTCATTTCATGATACACATTTAAAATACAGGTCAATTCATAAAATTTCAGTTGACATACAATTATTCTAGGAATGGACTTTTGCTCTGTGGTATACCTATACCTTTTATCTAAGGAATTTAACCAGAAGTAGATTTTGGCTTACTGGGAAAAATGCTAGATTTTATGAGAAAACTGAGATGAGTTAAATGGTAACAAACTGAGCTTTACCAGGAATCCCAGTACAAAAGCTCTGGCTCAATTATCTGTGTAGCTGCCCAGACGCTCTACATATCTTTATTGCAATGAAGGAGCAGTACATGTTTGCATATATTTGTAAAGTCTTATTTTTAGGGATGTGTCCATTCTCTGTTTGTACCATCTTTCAACCAGCCAGCATCCAAAGGTCCCTTTTCTCAACACGGAATACTAATTTGGTATTTTATAGGTTAACCCATCACTAAACCTCTGCTGTAGAAAGTTTTATGTACTCAGATCCAAAACCAAAAAAGTATTAGATGCTTTTTTATATCTTTGTATATTTTATATATTTACATTAAAAATTATGTATTTTTTCTTTGCATGTTCTACAACTATCACAGATTCTTTTTGGAATAAGATGCATAAAAGAAAATAAATATGAAACGTAAAACAATGTTGTTAATGGGGAAAGGGAAGATGTTCAATGCGGTTGACAGGTAAATAGAATGAGTGTTATCACCCTTGTAGCTCCCTCAGTTCCCCACTGAACTGAAGTATTGAGTTGGTTTCCAGCTAATAGGCGATTATGGGGAAGAGGAGGTTTTTGCTTCTAACTTACTGCAGATCACTAGGTTTGTCAGGCACCTGCACCGTCCACAGGATTGCAAGGGGGGGATGTCAATGCCCAAACCAAAAGTTACTGTGAAGACAATGAGATAACAGGTATGAATTGTTCTGAAGTCCTTGGAAATGGCTAGATTGGTCCAAGGAACACTTGTTAATTAGCTGCCCTGTTGGCCTCAAACGCCAATCAAAACAAAACACCCATAGGTATGTATTTAACAATATTCTATTTTGCATTAATTAAAGGTATTTTTCGGTTATATGAGATTTATTAAGACACAAAAAGACTCTGGGCTCCCTCCGGATTAAGTGCTTACAGCTCTAGGAATGAACTCAATGCATTGTAGCGCTTTAAAACAATGCAAAGCAGAGCATTTCATGCTTTGCTTTCCTTCAACATGTGAAGCGACTTGACCCAGTCTGTTCCAGGGGCAAAGATGTCTCCTGTCCACGTATCCCTTTTCAGCCTGAGGGCCTTTCCACAGCTTCCTGGAGGTCTTGCAACTGGACAACCTCTCAGTAGATCCATATGATTTCTAATATTTTGAAGCTATGGGAAACAAATTATCCTTTGGACTTGAACTTTCAGAGGAAATTAAAATAAATGCAACTTTTAAAATGCACTTTACATATCTGAAACAGTTTTATGGACACAAGAGAATAATACTGGAATGTACATAATTTGGTTTCCCCATAAAGTTTGGTATTTTTGAGACTGAAAGAGCTGAAATGTTTTTTTTGTGAGATATGTGAGCTTTTCTTGTAATCACAAGATTTAAGAAAACATTTAATTTATTATTCCATTTTTCAAAAAAACAATCACCTTCAGGATTTCTTTCCTTTATGAGAAGAGGAAGAATTACAGCAAGGACAGCCCTCCTTTAGCAGAGGGTCTGCTGGGCTCATTGGATCATTGTGAAACAAGCTACACCTGTCCATGGCTGTATCTGTTCCCTAGCTCTGTTGTCCACTGTTGTATATTCTGTTCTGCACCCTTTAGGGTGGAAGGGAGGGGTGGTGAATACATTACCCAAACCATCTTACTATTAGCCAAATAGTACATACACGGACAAAGTTCAGAAGAAGGAACAAAACAGCTCAGGTCTATTCCAACTCATAAGGATCTACAAGGCAGAGATTTGAGAAGGTCTCCTTTGCTTTGCTCAATTCACACGAGCTCCGCAGAGGGTCTGGCGTAGGGCTGCCAGATATAATACACGACACCCAGTTACATTTGAATTTCACATAAACAAGGAATGCATGCAGTATTTGGGACATATACAAATTTAGTATTGCATGCATTCCTTGTTTATCTGAAATTCAAGTGTAATTGGGTGCTCTGTATTTGTATTTGCAAAATCTGGCCACCCTAGTCTAGGACCTTACCTCTGGACTCTTGAGAGACACCCCCCCACACACATTTCTTCATTCACTCATTCATTCCACAAACACTTATGGAGCATTCACTCTGTGCCAGGCTCTGTTCTTGGCTCCAAGAAGAGAGCTGCAAATAAGACAGGCAGAGTCCCTGCACAGTCTTAGAACTTTCAGTCTTGTAGGAAAACAGACCAAAAAAAAAAAAAAAAAAGGTTTTAAGAAAGAAAATAAAGAATCAGCAGGATAACTTCAAATGGTGATGAGTGATATAAAATAATGAAGAAGAGTGAGTCTGGCCCAGGTCGTCAGAGAAGACCACCTGGGAGCATTTGCGCTGACTTGAGGCTTGAAGAATGAGGAAGAGACAGCCATGGTTGGAGCTGAAGGGAGAGCAATCCAGGCAGAGAGAACAGCAACTGGAAAGGCCCTGAGGTGAGAACATGATCTGATTTACAAACAACAGAAAGGAGGCAACTGTGGCTGGATTTGTGAGCTAGGGAGCAAGTGGTTACCAAAAAGGTTGGGGAGGAACTGGGTCGGAGTGGGGAGGGCAGATCACAGAGAGCATTGTTAGTTCTGGGGAAATTGGTGCTGATTTATGGCTTTAAAAGGTCACTGTGGGACTTCCGTGGTGGCGCAGTGGTTAAGAATCCGCCTGCCAACGCAGGGGACACGGTTCGAGCCCTGGTCCGGGAAGATCCCACATGCTGCGGAGCAACTAAGCCCATGCGCCACAACTACTGAGCCCACGTGCCACAACTACTGAAGTCCGCGCCTACAGCCTGTGCTCTGCAACAAGAGAAACCACTGCAATGAGAAGCTCCCACTCACTGCAACTAGAGAAAGTCCGTGTGCAGCAACGAAGACCCAACACAGCCAATAAATAAATAAATAAATAAATAAAATTTATTTAAAAAAAAAAAAGATCACTGTGACTGCTCCATGGAGAATGCATTTTAAGGAGGAAAGAGTGGGAGCTGGGAGACCATTTAGGAGACTCTGCCTCTACTGGGTGATGATGGTACATTGGACCGGGGAGAAGGGTTTGATGGGTTTGGAATATGTTGAAGAGCCGAGCTGTCTTGCTGGGGTACAGTGTGGTGAGTGGGGCCCACAGAGGATCCAGAATGATTCCCTGAAGTTTCTTGAAGGGAAAACCCTTTCTCTCTTCTCCTTTTCCCCCTCCCCTTTATTCCTTCCTTTCTTCCCTTATTCACTGGTTTTGTTTGTCCCTGCCCGGCTTAACCCTCCTGATCCTGCTCTTCTGCTGGCCTCCAGGCCAGGTTTTCATTGCTTGAGGTCCAGACCTGGCTTTTGTTGCTGGTCGGGGCTGGAGCTGGGGGAGAGGGAGGTGCTGGATTCTAAGGTCAGAGAAGGAGAGGAGGAAGGGGGCCTCCACCACAGCTGACCTTCCTCTGGAATCATCCTTTGTGTGGCCTTCTAAATGTATTGGGTCTTTCTCCCCATCAGCTATTGTAACTTCATCTCTCATTCCAGGCTCCAGAAAGGGGCAAAAGATGCAAACTTGTCCTGTTTCATATTTCTCCGAAGAATAGCTACATTTCAAGTAAAAATTCCAGACAAGAGTGAGAAAAGGGTCAGTGGCTGGCACTCATCCCTTCAGTCCTAAGCTTGTAGTAGTTCTGTTTGGATTGTGATTCCAACCAAGAAATTTCTTTGTCATTCCCAAGGTTCAGGAAGAATGGTAAATATGGTAAAAAAATGGTAACTATCCCAGAGAAATAATGTATGGAGGAAGGGAAAAAGGGAGGAAGGAAGGAAGGAAGGAAGGAAGGGGAAAGGAAAGGAGAGAAGGAGAGAGAGAGAAGGAGAGAAAAAGAGAGTAAGAGCAAGTTTTCCCACAATAATATCTGAGCAAAAATTTACTGCTTTATTTTCTTAATCTAATGGTGACCAAACCCCACCAGCACAGACATAAAGCAGAACTAGTCTGAGAGCCAGTACTGATTCATATCTGAGATAGAGGGAGGCAGTGACTTAGCAGGAAAAAAAAAAACAAGATGAGAACAAAACCAAAACCACTCAAACTTGGATTTGATACTGACTCTGTAATGGCTGGTGTTGAGAGCCCAGGAGGGCAGGGCTGCCTGCGTCTCCCCACCTTTGCAGCCCTGTGTTTCGTAGAGGACGGTCCGAGGCCAGCGTTCACTGCCTGTACAAGGGAAAAAGGAAGGAGCCAAGAGCACCTCTCTGGGCCCCATTACCTCATGTTTAAGGGAAGGGGTTGGACCAAATGAGCTCAAAGGTCTCTTTCAGCTTCAACACAGTGTTCCCACACCTTTTCTGTTTTCTCTCTCCTGTTTCACTCTCACACATTTCTCTGTAGCCAACACTGTTCTAAAAACTTTCTTCCTTTTCCTTGCCTCTCTTACATGCTTCAGGCATTGACCAGCGTTCCAGCAGTTTCCGACTTCTGATGTTGGCAGCTTATTATATTTAGACCATGGGGGAGACAGATAAATAAAACAGTTTGCTTGGCGGGTCAGAATCATGTACACTAAAATCTTCATATTAGTATATAATCAAGTACCAGAGAAAAGATCTGTGAAATTTAGATTTTTAATATTGGTTCCAAAAATGCAGCAGACTGTGATTATCACATCAAGCTTCCTTCTCCATGAAGCCACAGAAAGCTGCTTTCAAAGACAATGGCTACCAAGTTCTGCATGGTTTGGAGACCGGCAGCTGGCCAGGGAAATTGCTCCCTCCCCCCCATTTACAGAACTCAGGGTAACTGCGTATGTGTTACTACATAAATGAATCAATCCTCTATTGCCTGACCAGGGCTACTCCTTATTTACATCTTGAAAAAAAAGAGAAAAGAAAGAAAAAGCAAAATAGAGTATTAGTCAGGGAAGGTATTATCCTACCAATCCATTTCAGCCACTGAGGATTTTTGTTTTTCCACAGACATGAAGGATGGTGGTATTTGGGGATAGATCAGAAAAGAATTATCGAAATATTTCTCAAATGTCCCCCTTATTTTTCAGATTATAGATGAAGTAGAGTGGTACCATACACAGAGATAACAGCCTTCTGACACTGTTGTCTCTAGATGAACCAGTTAGAATACTTTTGTCTACAAGCAACAGGAAATCCAATTATATTTGGCTTTAACAATATATTTCTTTATTTAACATTAAACCATAATTTTAACATAAAAACTCTATGGTTGGGCTTCCCTGGTGGTGCAGTGGTTGAGAGTCCGCCTGCCGATGCAGGGGACACGGGTTCGTGCCCCAGTCCGGGAAGATCCCACA
>NC_041218.1:51284144-51303537 GCF_002837175.3 Physeter macrocephalus
CCCCAGTCCGGGAAGATCCCACATGCCGCGGAGTGGCTGGGCCCGTGAGCCATGGCCGCTGAGCCTGCGCGTCTGGAGCCTGTGCTCCGCAATGGGAGAGGCCACAGCAGTGAGAGGCCCGCGTACCGAAAAAAAAAAACAACAAAAAACAAAACTCTATGGGTTCAGAGGCTCAGTTGTGTCATCAGGGACACAGTTTTTCTCTGTCTTTCTACTCTGATTTATTTTCTTAAGCCAGATGCCCTCAAGGTACCAAAATGGTTGCCATTGTTCCAGGCAGCACACTGTGATGACAGTATATGGCAGAAAAAGGAATGTTGCTTTCTGTCTTATGTTCTATCTGAAGAGAGAGGAAGAGCCTCCCAGAAGCCCTGCCACGGACTCCCCCATTTTCGTTGGTCGTAATGGCATTAAATGCACACACCCTCCTAGATCCTTTACTAGGTAAGGGAATGAGACCACCATGATTGGCTTAGACCTATGTTGTCTAGTAGAAATATGTAAGCCACATATATAATTTTAAATTCTCTAGCAGTCCTATTAAAAAAGAAATAGGTGATATTAGTCCTAATAATATATTTTATTGACCCCAATATATCTAAAATATTATTTCAACATACAATTAATACAACAAATGAGTAATGTTATATATTACACTTTTTTTAGGAAGAAGTTTTTGAAATCTAGTGTCTATTTTACACTCACAGCACATCTCAATTTGGACTGGCCACGTTTCGAGTGAGCGAGAGCCACACGTGGCCCGTGGCTACTGCATTGGACAGTGAGAATCTAGATCTAACAAGATCTGGGAAGGGGTCCAGCCTCCCCTGAAGTCAGAGCCCCTCAAAGGAGGGTGAACAAAGTTGGGGTTCTCTTAGTAAGGAGGATGGAGGGAATGGCCACTGGGGTGGCAGCTAACCTCATCTCTCCAGACTGCACCTCTTCCCATGGCCCCTTGTTTGGAGAAAGTTACTCCCATCTACTTAGTCACCAAGAGAAATATGGAATCATTCTGGACTCCTGTCTTTCCCTCATTCCTTCAACACAACCACTCAGTGAGTTCTGGCAATTCTGCCTCCTACATGTCTCTTGAACTTGTCTTCTCCTCTCCATCCCCTTTGCCATGGCCATGATTCAGGACCCTCTAGCAGAATCCCACCTGGATCTGATCACGTCACTGACTTCTGTAAGGCTCCTCAGTGGCCCCCAAGCTTTCAGGACACAGTTCAGACCCTGTAGCACAGCACACATCAGCACGTGTGGCCTCATTCTCACAAGTACCCTCTGCTCCAGCCATGCAGTGCCAGAATTCTTGGAATGTCTTTGCTCTTTTATGCCTTCATCCTTTTTCACATATGATTCCCTGTCTTTAGATCACCCTCTCCCTACTCCTCTTCCTCTCCCTCTTCCAGGGTCCTCTTCTTGGGAGTCTTCCTTACCCCTCCCCATCCAGGTAGGATTAAGCACCGCAAAGCCATGCTCATTTTCTGCTCTAGCACATGTCAAACTGAATTGTGCTCTCTGTGCCCTTTTTCCATTAGACGGTGAGCTCCTTGAGTGCAGGGGCTGTGCTTTGATTTCTAGAACTCCACTGCATAGCACATGGTGCCCACCTGGCACACAGGGAATGCCTAGCAGGCCACCTGGCAAAGTAAAGCCTCCATGTCTATTGAAGGGATGGATGGATGGATGAGTGGAGGAATTCTATTCTCCTTCCCAGTCTTTCCTCATCCATGATTGGAAAGCAGCCCTTTCCATCTTCCTCCTGCCTTTGGGAACCATATCAGTTTCCGAGGGCTGCCAAAACGAAGTACCGCAAACTAAGCAGCTCAAACAACATAAATGTATTGTCTTACAGTGCTGGAGGTTAGAAGTCCAAAATCAAGGTGTCATCATGTTTGGTTCCTTCTGAGGGCTGTGAGGGACAGTCTGTTCCGTGCCTCTTTCCTCACTTCTGGTAGCCTCAGGCATCCCTTGGCTTGTAGATGGCCACCTTTTCCCAGTGTCTTCAATATCATTTTCCCTCTGTAGATGTCTGTGTGTCCAAAATTTCCCTTCTTATGAGAACACCAGGCAAATTGGATTAGGGCCCACCCTCATGACCTTATCTTAACTTGATCATCTGCAAAGATCCTATTTCTAAATAAAGTCACATTCACAGGTACTGGGGGTTAGGACTTCAACATCTTTTGGTGGGACACAATTTAACCTATAACGAGAGTCACAGGTGAAGGCAGGTGTATTTATTTTTGATTGCTGTGCA
Source organism: Physeter macrocephalus (assembly GCF_002837175.3). Classification (NCBI taxonomy): domain Eukaryota; kingdom Metazoa; phylum Chordata; class Mammalia; order Artiodactyla; family Physeteridae; genus Physeter; species Physeter macrocephalus. Next base: position 51,286,408 of record NC_041218.1, read on the forward strand.
ACAAATTACCACAAATTTAGCACCTTAAAACAATACATACTTCTATCTCGCAGTTTCCATGGGTCAGGAGTCCAGGCATGGCTTAGCTGGGCCCCTGCCTGTTCTCACAGGCTCTAATAAAAGTGTTAGTGGATGTGTTCTCATTTGGGAGGCTCGGGGAAAGAATCTGCTGCAAGCTCATTTGGGTTGTGGTCATGATTCACTTCCTTGTGGCTGCAGGACTGAGGGCCCTGGCTTCTTACTGGCTGTCACCTGGAGGTTGTCTGCAGTTCCCTGCCCGTGGTCCTCTCTGTAGGCAGTTCACAATGGGGAAGTTTGCTTCTTCAAGGCTGGCCGGAGAGAGTCTCTCTGTGGATCCAGATGGAGTTACTCACTCCCTTATGCTCTCTTTCTCACCCTCTCTCCTCTCTCCAGTCATGAGAGGGACATATTCTATTACCCTATTCTATTGATCATAAGCAAGTCACAGGTGCCTCCCACCCTCAAGAGGAGGGGATTATACAGGGAAGTGACTAATTGAGGTCACCTTAGAGTATGTCTGCCACAGTAGGTGTGTTTCGTGTGTTTCTTTCCTGGTCTCCCCAACTTGCCCATAGAAGATTTACTCAGCTTTATTTCAGGCTTCAGATTCTAGAAAATCTAAGGAATAGGGAGAGGAAAGGGGTCATGTTCAAGAGAATCCAGTGGCCCCACAGGAGAGCATAATTTAAAAAAATTAAGCTCTCATTAAATTGATTTTAATTTAATATTAAATGATATGAAGTATTTAAATGTATTCAAATTGCATTTATTAAAAAGCATTATTTGATATTGAAATAACTATACAGACATAATAATGACAACAGCTGATATCGAGGGCTGACCATGTGCCAAGCACCATTCCAACACAACTTAGCATATGGTACTCATTTCATCCCCAGAATTGACCTGTTATTCCCGTTTTACAGATGATGATACTGACATATAGAGGGGCCAGTGGAATGCCCTAAAGTCACACTGCAGTAGCAGCTAGTAGACATGAGGTTCAAATCTCTGACCCCTAAAGGCTACTTGATGGCACAGCCCACATACTTAACTATTAAGCTTGATTGGCTGCCCCTGGAATGGTGTTTCTCAAAGGGGTGATGTGAACCTGCCAGCATTTGCCACTGTAATTCTCTTTTCCTCAATCTATGACTAATCTATTCTTCATGAATGATGCCCTCATTCAGTCAGACTATAGAAAAAAGTATAAACAACTTACAAGGCAAAAGGGCCTAGTTTGTATTTAGATATTTGTCAGCTGGTCTTGGAGAGATTCAAATGGTTCTCTACAGTGAGACATCTTTAGCTTTTATCCAACGTCAACTTTCCTGCCTTGTTTTGCCTCTGTCCACTCAAATTTGGAAATATTTAAGAGTACTGTCAGTCATACCACTCAGGAGTCTAAATCTCTGTGAACATATAAGAATATTTTATTTCATTTTAGAAAAATGAAGACAAGAAGCAAACATTGGAAGGCATAATTTCCACAAGGATGTTTGTGACACTGGAATTTTTTGAGAGCACTTTGTATTTATGAAGTATGTGTAATGGTCACATAGGTGGATGAAGATTCATTGATATCCAGAAGATAAACCACAGGAAGAGAGGTCAGGAACATCTCTATGCAGGCCGACTTTCCCCGGGCCCTGGGTGTCTTACCTGGAAATTTGTGCTTTGACTCAGATCCTAGTTCTGAGTGTGAAATCTCACAATAAAAGGAATTAATCATTAAAATTCTATGTGAAGTTCTAGGCTTTTAAAAATTATTTTTATTTATTTATTTATTTTTGGCCGTGTTGGGTCTTCGTTTCTGTACGAAGGCTTTCTCTAGTTGCAGCGAGAGGGGGCCACTCTTCATCGCGGTGCGCGGGCCTCTCACTATCGTGGCCTCTCTTGTTGCAGAGCACAGGCTCCAGACGCGCAGGCTCAGTAGTTGTGGCTCACAGGCCCAGTTGCTCCGCGGCATGTGGGATCTTACCGGACCAGGGATTGAACCCGTGTCCCCTGCATTGGCAGGTGGATTCTTAACCACTGTGTCACCAGGGAAGCCCGAGTCTATTAACTTCTTACATATTGTGGCTACAGTGATGTAATTCAGGATCTTCTTAAGGATGTGAAACTTTTGCAAGAAAAAAAATTTTTTTCTCTATCTAGTGACTGGGAACTTTCTATTTTCAATCTGATGTGGTGTCATTTGAGGTGCTATGAGCTTTACAAACTCATTTACACATCCCCTGACAATTAAAACGAAAAATGTAGAGGAATTAATCAAAACACAAGGTTGATTTTTTTTCTTCTTCTGAATGTCAGCTTTGAAAAACTCTTACTGCTAAAGGCCAGAATAAATGTTAATGATTCAAAAGAAGGAAGAAAGAGTTGACACATTCATTAATTAGGTTGTATTTGTAGCTCTACTGTAAAAAACACTTGTTAGCTTGAGTGATATCCTTGACTTGTCACAAATTTTTTCTCTCAAAATGCAAATATCTTTTTCTTTTTGCTAATTTTTAATGATATAGTACACTCTTTCTTAGTCCTCCCAGAGTTTCAGAATCACCTTGAGAAGTAGTAAACCTAGTAGCAGATTACTAGTCCCAGAGTTTCTGATTTAGTAGGTCTGTAGTGGGACCTGAGGTTCTGGATTTCTAATAATACAGAATGATAAAGCTCCAAATGAGACAAAAGAACATAAAGGAGAAGGTTATGGATCACTTAGAATACTATCCCTAAAGACAAACGTTGTTAACTGTTTGGTGTACGTTCTTTTGATACACTCCTGGGGCAGACACTGCCAGGTACCTGGTCTGTACCATTGACTGCATTCAAAACAATAAGAGTGTCCAACTGAAAAACAAATCACACAGCCTCCCTTGCAGCTAATCATGTCACAACAGTAATGGACATAATGTTGGCAGTGAAGTATAAGCAGAAGTGTACATGGGGAGGACCTTCTGGAAACACTATCATCTTCCTGGTTAGAAAAAGAAAGATTCAGCTGGCCTATGCTTTTTGTACTTTGCATTTCCTTCTTCATGCTGCCTGGAGCTTAGATGTGAAGCCTGGAAGGACAGCTGTCATCTTGTGACCTTACATGGAGGATGATGGTCTGGGGAGATGGAAGGTGGTTGGTTCTTTGAGCAGCTGCACCAGCTCTGTACTGCCTGCCCTTTGCATGTGAGAAAAATACTTTCCACGTCAATTCAACAATACCTGCTACATTTGTTTTAATGTCTACCTAGTACTTCACTGTTTGGATTTACTATAATTGAATTTTTTAAACCAATCCTTCACTGATAGATATTCAAGTTCTAATTTTTCCTTGTACATATGAAAAAGAACACAATTCCTGAGGTTTGTTCTGGGAAGAGGAAGACTTGATCATTTTCTGCCCCTCATACTCACAAAGATTGTCTGAGGTGTGTTCCCTTCCTGTCCCAGGATGATCAACTACAGGAACAGGGAAATATGCACCTGCAGTATATGGTCTTGCTTTTTGGGCTTGAATAAGGAAATCCCAATAATTGATTATATCTAAAAATTGTGATATACCTGAATTAGGGCAGATGGGGAGGTGGGGAAGGGTAAAATGATAAAATTCTGGGTCATTTTAAGAACAGTGTGTGTGTCCCTTGTAAATTCAGTCTAGACAAGTTTAGTCCCTTTTCACAATCTGGCATAAAGAGGTCAGAAGGATAGGCCTCCTGGCAACATCCAATCTTATGTCTCACAGGAGCAAATACTTGTACAACAAGACACACATCCATCCCCAAAACCAATTTTCAGAGATAGTTTAAACCCATATAAAAAGGAATTATAATTTAAAAATTCTCCAATAACATGATATTACTTAAAATGAATCCAGGGCTTCCCTGGTGGTGCAGTGGTTGAGAATCCGCCTGCTGATGCAGGGGACACGGGTTCGTGACCCGGTCCGGGAAGATCCCACGTGTCGCGGAGCGGCTGGGCCCGTGAGCCATGGCCGCTGAGCCTGCGCGTCCGGAGCCTGTACTCCGCAACGGGAGAGTCCACTACAGTGAGAGGCCCGCGTACCGCAAAAAAAAAAAAATGAATCCAATTTCCCTCACTAAACACACCACTTAATCGAACAGCATTCAGAGTTAACGGCAACCTCACAGGGTGTTGTTTTAAAACAATGAGTGGGTATTGCTTTACATTTGGATAAAGGGATAATTTTGGTAATTTTTACCCAAACAAAGGAAGCAGGCTACAAAGGCAAATTGATCTTTTCTTCAGAGAAAAGTTTTGTCAGCAGTTAAATAGATAAAATGAAATTTCTTCAGTTTCAAAACATTTTAAGCCCCACTGGGCACCTCAGTAAACTTATAACCATTTCTTTTTCACTTTGGCTTCTATGAACTCAAACCAAACTTGCATCTCACTTTTGAGTAATCATATGAGACTTTATGACACAAGATTCTGCAGACTAATTAGCCCTTAACTACATGTAAGGAAAAATTTTGAGACTTTCAAATGGGCAAAAGCGATTACTGGATATCCTTTCAAAGGAACACTAAAACCTCTGGGATTATCTGATCCTATAGGAATGTATATCCCTGTTTATCTTTGACTAGGCTTATTTTACAACTCCTTAAAAATTTATAGAAAACTGATAGGAATGTGAATAATTCTTGTCCATAAAAATATAAATAGTTTGTCTGCAGAATGTAATTGATTCTTGCTCTATGGAGAGACCACTTTTTGCAAATTCATTTCAACAGTTTTTATTGCATTTGTAGTTTGTAGTTCTTTGACTTTTCCTTTGAACCAGCTGTAATATCTTACTGGTTCCCTCATTTAATTAATCTTTGACATGTGTCATTTTATATTTTTATAGGAGTCATGATTTTACCTTTTTAGGAAAATCATTTTTTAAGCTACATCAAACTACACAAACTTTCTTTTCACTTATTTTTATTTCATTTCAAAAATAAAATGTACTTTCTAAATTATAAAAGTAATACATATTATTTATTAAAAAATTGGATAATATAGAAAAGAATCCCGAAAGAAATTAGAATCATCCATAATCATACTAGCCACATATAACTGCTACTAATATGTGAATTATTTCCCTCTATTCTTTCTTTTTTTAAGTTAAAATTTAATTTTTATCAAAGTAACAGATATATGTGGTTTAAAAAAGTCAAATAGTACTAAATGAAAAACTAGGAATTTCCTGTTTTATCTCTCCCCAGCCCACCAGTCCCACTTCTCAGAGGAAATCACCTTCAGCTCTTTTAGCTGCATCCCCAGGTGTTTATCTCCATGTTTAGAAATAACTTGCTCTGCTTGCTGTTTCTTTAATTGCCAGTTTTATATATGAACTATTGACTTTAACATCTTGGTAAATGAGGACTGAGCTCTGTCTCTCCACTCTAGTCTTACCCCTTCCCTTCTCCCTATTTCCCTAACTCAGTTATATCACAATTTTTAGTCAGCATTTACATCATTTTGTCTATACAAATCTTATTTGCTTCTGAGCAAGCAATGACTATGACTATGTCCCCTTTCTTGTATGAATGACTATGACTTGTCCCCTTTTTTTTTCCTGGAGTTGAAAGCTGCCTATTCTTTTTAATCTGCCTGATTTTCTGTTTTTACATTCCCTCCCTTCAATGAAAAATTAATCAGTAGTCAATCAAAGAAACAAAAGGAAAATTTCATTTGAGCCAACTTGAGGATTATAACCCGGGAGACAGTGTTTCAGAAAGCTCTGAGGACTGTTCCGTCTGTTTGAGGTCAAGGCACAGTTATATAAGTTTTTGAGACAAAGGGTTATACATCAAAGTAACATATTGACAGTTTACATAGTCCAACAAGGCAAGTAGTGGATTATTCTGACCCCTTACAGGATTGAGAAAGGAATGTTATCTCCTAAGGAGTTACCTTGCTGGCGCCAGGAGAAAATTGTGTGTGTGTGTGTGTGTGTGTGTGTGTGTGTGTGTGTGTGTGTGTGTGTATGCATTCCTATGTCTTCTAAGGGAATCTAGTTAATGTGTAATGCAGAAGAGGGGGTTAGTGGCTCAAATGGGCAGAGAGAGATTTTGTGTTTAAAAATTTTCTTGTCCTGCCTAAAAAAATTTTTATTTCATCAACCACTCCCCTGAATGCTCTGTCTCTACTTCATGCCTATCAATAATATTTTCTATATACTCAATTATATCAATTCAATTTTTTCCCCTTGGGGTCTGTCTTCTAGAGCCCATATATATGGAAGGACTCTTGTTATCTCTATTTTAGCGATGGAGAACGGAGGCAAAAGAGGTCAAGTAACTTACCCAAAGTCACACAATTAATAAGTTGGGTTACATGTCCAGGTAGTTGTCTCCAGAGTTTATACTCTTAACTACACTACATTACCTGCAGTGTCATTCACTTTCCAATATTTTCTATGTGGCCTGTATTGTCTTTCTGGGAAAATTTAGGTCTTCTCTTTAGTTCTGGAGGTCTCAAATCGCAGAATGATGAGCCTTGGTTGTGAGTATTTAATTTGTCGTGCTAGGTTTTCCGTGGATCATTACTACCTGGAGACATGTTTCCTTCAGTTCCAGAAAAATTTCCTTCATAATTATTATCACTGTTATTATTGCTATTTGATAATTTTCTTTCCTCCATTTCTTTTATTACTATTTGGCAACTCCTATTATGCAGATGTTAGAATTCCCAAATTGATCCTTTTCTTTTCTCATCTCTTTATTTCCTTATCTTTTCTTTCCTACTTTCTAACTCTTCGACACTTTGTTCTACTTTCTAAAAGATTTTCTTGTCTTTGTCTTCTAATGTTTTGAATGAGTTTTAATTTGTTATCATATTTTTAATTGCCAAGGGGCCTTACTTATTCTCCAGTTGTTTTCTTTCTATCAAATTCTCTTCTTAATCTCCCTGAGGATATTAATTACTGATTTTTAAAAAATGTTTTTTGGTTCCTTTCATTTTCTCCATTTCCTCCTGGTGCCTTTGTTTATTCATGTCATGTCCAGCTTTCATAGGCTTTCTTCTAGTGTCTGATTGTCCTTTTGTATTTAAGAGTGAGATGTTAAAGCTCACTTAAGTTCTATAAACATGGACAAGAATTGGTGACGGGTAGGAATCACTACAGTATAACCAGGTATGAAGACAATCTTTTGTTGGGGAAACTTAAATATCATCACAAGATATTCCCCTGATGCTGTTTGGGTCTCCAAGTGTAGAACTTTCCAGCCTCCTGTCTTTGTATTTATATTTCCAGTTGCAGGTGTTCTAAGATCTGGGTAGGGGAAGGGGGCTGATAGTTCACAGCGTCTATGGGCTTTCATTAATATCCCTGGTTTTAGCTCTGTGCCTACCCCCTATCCCAGCCCTCTGATGAGCCTGGTGTCCTCTGAGTTGGGCCTTTCCATCTTGATCTCTCCAAAAATAAATCTCCTGGTTCTTTTAGGAGGCTGCTTGGGAAACATCGTCATCTGGCTGTGTGGGGTGGGGAACAGGCCCAGTGCCTCTGAATCCAGACTGTAAACCCACGTCTGTGTCGAGCATCTCGCCTGACCCCTGCCTTCCCCGGCATCTGGCACCTCCCAGTACAGGGTCTCTGGAATGCTGTGGAGTGATAAAATGCCTCACATTTTATTGGCCTTGAATTGTAACTTCATTCTTTTCTGCCAGGTCAGTTCCCTCTCCTCTCTCTGCTATCTACCCTCCATCTCCTATCTACTGTTGTCTTCCCTGGAGCTTCTTTCTGCACATGGATAAATAACTTTATATTTTTACTTAATTAATTTAGTGAGGTTTTAGGAGGATGAATAGATAACTGTATGTGTTCCGTCTGCTGAGAATTCCCCCATGATTTCTTCATTTTCTTTTTTGTTATGGGTTGAATTGTATCCCCTCAAAATTCGTGTGTTGAAGTCCTAACCCTCAGTACCTCTGAATGTGATCTTATTTGGAAATAAGGTCATTGCAAATGTAATCAGTTAAGATGAAGTCATATTAGAGTAAGGTGGGTCCCTAGTGCAATATGATTGGTGTCCTTATATAAAAGGGGAAATTTGGAAACAGACATGCACACCAGAAGAATGCCATGTGAAGATGGAATTATGCTGTCATTCCTGTGTCTTCTAAGGGAATCTAGTTAATGTGTAATGCAGAAGAGGGGGTTAGTGGCTCAAATGGGCAGAGAGAGATTTTGTGTTTAAAAATTTTCTTGTCCTGCCTAAAAAAATTTTTATTTCATCAACCACTCCCCTGAATGCTCTGTCTCTACTTCATGCCTATCAATAATATTTTCTATATACTCAATTATATCAATTCAATTTTTTCCCCTTGGGGTCTGTCTTCTAGAGCCCATATATATGGAAGGACTCTTGTTATCTCTATTTTAGCGATGGAGAACGGAGGCAAAAGAGGTCAAGTAACTTACCCAAAGTCACACAATTAATAAGTTGGGTTACATGTCCAGGTAGTTGTCTCCAGAGTTTATACTCTTAACTACACTACATTACCTGCAGTGTCATTCACTTTCCAATATTTTCTATGTGGCCTGTATTGTCTTTCTGGGAAAATTTAGGTCTTCTCTTTAGTTCTGGAGGTCTCAAATCGCAGAATGATGAGCCTTGGTTGTGAGTATTTAATTTGTCGTGCTAGGTTTTCCGTGGATCATTACTACCTGGAGACATGTTTCCTTCAGTTCCAGAAAAATTTCCTTCATAATTATTATCACTGTTATTATTGCTATTTGATAATTTTCTTTCCTCCATTTCTTTTATTACTATTTGGCAACTCCTATTATGCAGATGTTAGAATTCCCAAATTGATCCTTTTCTTTTCTCATCTCTTTATTTCCTTATCTTTTCTTTCCTACTTTCTAACTCTTCGACACTTTGTTCTACTTTCTAAAAGATTTTCTTGTCTTTGTCTTCTAATGTTTTGAATGAGTTTTAATTTGTTATCATATTTTTAATTGCCAAGGGGCCTTACTTATTCTCCAGTTGTTTTCTTTCTATCAAATTCTCTTCTTAATCTCCCTGAGGATATTAATTACTGATTTTTAAAAAATGTTTTTTGGTTCCTTTCATTTTCTCCATTTCCTCCTGGTGCCTTTGTTTATTCATGTCATGTCCAGCTTTCATAGGCTTTCTTCTAGTGTCTGATTGTCCTTTTGTATTTAAGAGTGAGATGTTAAAGCTCACTTAAGTTCTATAAACATGGACAAGAATTGGTGACGGGTAGGAATCACTACAGTATAACCAGGTATGAAGACAATCTTTTGTTGGGGAAACTTAAATATCATCACAAGATATTCCCCTGATGCTGTTTGGGTCTCCAAGTGTAGAACTTTCCAGCCTCCTGTCTTTGTATTTATATTTCCAGTTGCAGGTGTTCTAAGATCTGGGTAGGGGAAGGGGGCTGATAGTTCACAGCGTCTATGGGCTTTCATTAATATCCCTGGTTTTAGCTCTGTGCCTACCCCCTATCCCAGCCCTCTGATGAGCCTGGTGTCCTCTGAGTTGGGCCTTTCCATCTTGATCTCTCCAAAAATAAATCTCCTGGTTCTTTTAGGAGGCTGCTTGGGAAACATCGTCATCTGGCTGTGTGGGGTGGGGAACAGGCCCAGTGCCTCTGAATCCAGACTGTAAACCCACGTCTGTGTCGAGCATCTCGCCTGACCCCTGCCTTCCCCGGCATCTGGCACCTCCCAGTACAGGGTCTCTGGAATGCTGTGGAGTGATAAAATGCCTCACATTTTATTGGCCTTGAATTGTAACTTCATTCTTTTCTGCCAGGTCAGTTCCCTCTCCTCTCTCTGCTATCTACCCTCCATCTCCTATCTACTGTTGTCTTCCCTGGAGCTTCTTTCTGCACATGGATAAATAACTTTATATTTTTACTTAATTAATTTAGTGAGGTTTTAGGAGGATGAATAGATAACTGTATGTGTTCCGTCTGCTGAGAATTCCCCCATGATTTCTTCATTTTCTTTTTTGTTATGGGTTGAATTGTATCCCCTCAAAATTCGTGTGTTGAAGTCCTAACCCTCAGTACCTCTGAATGTGATCTTATTTGGAAATAAGGTCATTGCAAATGTAATCAGTTAAGATGAAGTCATATTAGAGTAAGGTGGGTCCCTAGTGCAATATGATTGGTGTCCTTATATAAAAGGGGAAATTTGGAAACAGACATGCACACCAGAAGAATGCCATGTGAAGATGGAATTATGCTGTCAAAAGCAAAGGGGCTACCAGAAATAAGGAGAGAAGCCTGGAACAGACCCTTCCCAAGCTCCTTCAGAAGGAACCAACCTTGCCAAAACCTGATCTCGTACTTCTAGCCTCTGGAACTGAGAGACAAGAAATTTCTGTTATTTAAGGCACCTAACTGGTGGTACTTTGTTATGGCAGCCCCCAGAAACTAGAATACTTTAAATATCTTATTTGATGTATGTATCTTGTAGGTCACCTCAAATCTTTTGTGGAAGGTGGGGAATAAATAAATAAAAATAAGATTGAGGCTTTGATTACATCCACCAGCAGTTTCTGTTCCTGGCTGGAGAGTGTGCCAGGTAGTGTCAACTGTTTCATAGCTTAGCACGGTTCCTGGAACAAACTGTGTTCAATATATTTTCATTGTCGTTGGTGGTAGTATTGTTATTATAATTAAATGTATTTGGTAGTTTTCAGTTTCTTTCAAAATTTAATTTAGAGAATTGTTATAACTTCTCTGAAGGGACTATTTCATTCAACAAATATTTGAGTCTCTGGGACAAGCAGGCACTGGGCTAGATTCTTGACTATGGGAAAGGGAACTTGGGACAAATACAAATCGGGTGTGGTTCTTTCTCTTAAAAGGCTAATAAATAGCACTGTTTTCTCGTTGGTTTTGTTAAGGGCCTAACCCTCATCCTGGACTGGGTGAGAGGTTTTAGGGAGACAATACAAATGAGAAAACGATCGCATGTTGCCATTTTCTCTGCTAAAGCACCCCTCAAAAGGAGAAGGTCTGGTACACTTAGACATAGAAGGTCACACTAAAAATTCCTACATTAGAGCTGCCGTATGGTACCTAACAACTGTACACACTGGTTATTTCTTAATGCGTCTTTGAAACCAGCTCAGTGGTTGGGACACTTCCACAGGCAGTAATACGGGAAGCACAGGCTCTTTAGGGCAATTGTTAGGGGCAGCCTTATGAAGCCTTACTACAGTGGTGACCATCCTCTCCCCACTCAGTGGGTCTCCCCTCTGGGTGGCAGCCCCCGCCCCTCTGTGAGCTGTGGGATTAGCCAGGCAGAATTTGGGTGGCAGGAACGTGTTGTGTGCCAGATGCGCTCCAGTCCTTTGCTGGGCAGCTGTGGCCATTTGCATAGGCCTGTGCTATTTATGACTCTGCATACTTGCTCCCAAGAACCATCTCATTTTCTGACTGCAGCTGCCCACACTGGTCTGGCTGCCGCTGGGGTTTTCCAGCAGGCCAGCACGCTGCCACATCACTTCAGAGCGTTGGTCACATGTCCTCTGCGGTTCGTCTGCTCTTCCAGTGTACCCAGGTTGCACCTCGGCCCATTCATTCGTTTAACCACTATGCGGTGAGCACCTACTGTGTGCTAGACACTGTTCGAGGCCCTGGAACTACTAAGACAAATGAGATGCAATTCCTCCCCGAGTAGCTTGCAGCCTGCTGGCGGCGGGGAGTGGGGGGCGGGGTTGGGGGAGAGTAGAGACTGGTAGACGGTTTGTTGTGCAGTTTCTTGGCCGCAGGTGTTAGTCTCTACTATCTCTTTCCTCCGCTTTAGAACCAGATCCTTTGCGGAAACCTGCCACCCTGAGAGCTTCTTTTTGTCTTTCCATTCATTGTCAAACTTTACAATGGGATGGCACCTAGGCATTAAACACAGTGTGGCTCTAGCCTAGACTAGGGCCATCCTGGTAAAATCATGAGTCACTCACCTGCTCTCCTCCCCCTCCAAGGAGTCCAGTGCCTTTCCCCTGGTTTCACTTATCTTTTGACTGCAGGTATGCGGTGTTTGACCCGGTAAAACACCTGTTTTTCTCCATAGATGGTGCCTGCTCTGCCCTGGAAGCCTTGATTTCAGACTGATTTTCCTTCTTTCTAAAGAAGAATGCAGTCATTTCCAGGCCAACATGGTCTCTCCCCTCTCATGATCATTCATTTGGCAGGTGTCATGGTTTCTCTTGTGGCATCCTTCATATTGACGTCTTGTAGTGTTATTTTTGTTGTATCTTAATTTCGCTTTCTATGTAGACCATGTGTGGTCCTTGTTCTCAGAGCTAATAACATTTGCAACCCCTTCTGGTTGAATCTGCTAGGACTGGGATTCGATTTTTTCCTTTTCTTTTTAGTGAATTGGCTAGTGTGTCAGGCCTGGCTTGTGAATCCTCAGATCCATTCCTTGCCCTTCCCTGCTCTGCATCACAGGAGGCTGATCTCTGCAGGCTGAATTTCCTAGGATTCTGTGTCAGCTGGTTTCTGGCTGGGTTAGGTCAATGGAAGGCATCATGGTGGGAGAAAGGGAGAAGCCACGGTATTTCTTCTGTCCTTCCCTGAATCCATAAATTCTTCTCTGATGGCAGCTATGGCAGCTCCTCCATGGCTCCAGTCCCCAATGGACAGGCCCACTGTGGTTCCAGCTTCCACAGGGTGATCTGGCTTCTGGATTCTGCTAACACCACCTCCTCTTTTTGACCCTGCATTCCAGGGATGGTAGTTACTTCCTGCTGCTCCTAATTTCTGAGTTGCCTCACTACCTCCTTGTAGCTACTCAGCATTTTTGGCTCTTGAGAAACCAGAATACTCCGAGTGCTTTCTGTTTCTTGGTTGGACCGTGGCTGGTATGGTTATTCCTTCCTCTTTATTTTCCTCCCTTCCTTCCTTCTTTCCATCTTTCCTTCTTTCACTCCTTCCTGCCTTCCCTTCTGGAAGTGGTAGAAATCATCAGGAGATTGTTCTGGGGTCTTGTCCCACAAACTGTCTTCCCAGGTCTGACTACTACTCTTTGAATCCTCCATCCTTCTTTGTCTCTCCCAACACCATCAGCAAAACATGAAGGAAACAGATGTCTATGGGCTGTTCCGGGAACCTATTGTTTTTATATTGCCTAGATGAGCACCTATACTTGACACTCTATAATCCAAATATACAGTTGAAATTTTTGGACACAATCCATTTGTAAATGACCAACTTGCTGGGATAACAACAATCACAAGTCTGCTTTTTGGAGAACTGTTGATTATTAAAATTGGACAGATTGTTGTGCTCTTCCTGGTTGGGTTCATTTCACCTGGGACTGACATTAAAGGAAGTGTATTGTTCACAGTATGGATACAGGCTCTTCACCGCATCTATCTGTTGGGGATGAACTAGAGCATGAAAGTCAACAAAAAGACAATATCATTTCTTTAAAGGTAACTATCCTTTTGGAAATGGTACTTAATTTATTTTAATGTCACTGAATTGCTACTGTCATCAGTAGCGGATCTGACTTCTGGAACCTTCTCTCCGCCATACTAGTAGTCATTCTTGTAAAATGCCACCTCCTTGATTGTATTGAGTTGTGATGAGTTACATTGCATCACTCAAAGAGTAGGTGAGAAATGAAACAAACATTACAGATACCATACTTTTATTCAGGTAGAAGAGTTGGTATTATGTTTTCTTCTGAGTATTGATTATTCTCCATCTCATGGCAATTTCTATGTCTGTCTTTGAAAAGAAATAAAGCAACATAATGAGAGGGAAATGATAACTTGTAAATGTTGATCCCTTCAGAGACATTGGGATGGATTATATTCCGACATATTTGTCATAAATACGGATATGGAAGACTGCCCATTGCAAGAGTCACCCATGTGTCTGCCAAAACAAACGTAAGCACTATTTAAGATGTCTGTCTTTAGAAAGTACAGAAACATACCAGTTTTTCAAAATTGAATTTTAAAGATTATAATCAAACCCTCTGATTTATTCTTCCTATCCCGCCAAAAGGGAATCATTTCTTACACAGTTGTCCTAGCATTTAGGGCTTGGAAGATTCATGACATTTACTGTGCTATGCTGAGGTAAGACCAACGGGAGAGGGTATAATGTTGCCTAGGGGTTTTATTAAAGAAATTGCATAGCTTGGAAAGTGAGCCAGAAACCCACACTCCAAGGTAATTTCATAATGATCACAGCAGGAATTTTTGTGGTAATTTTGCATAGATAACTTTCATACCTAATTTTCAGTGCTTCTGCACATGTGTTCCACATGTTTATCCCAGAGTGTTTTTTTGCTTCCAGCTGGAACATGCTCAGAAGGGACCTGTGACATTTTCACATTCACAAGCTAAAAGGACCTGTATCTATTCCTCTATACCTGTATACCTCTATTCCTCTCTACCTGTCCCTATACCTGTATCTATTCCTCAGTGTCATTTTCTGTTCTGTTGCCATTTCACAGGAATAGGTTGAAAGGTGCCCTTAAGGTGATCTTCATGGCTCCCAGTCAAGTGCAGAAAGCCAACGTAAAGACAGAGGCCAATTGTTGGAAAAGGTCATTGCTGCTTTCATCAGCTGACACATGAACCAAGGAACAGGTACCATATCAATGAAAAAAAAAGCCATGGGCAAAATCAGCACACTGCATCCTCAGTTCCGTATCCTGGGCAGGCTGGAGACCAGTCTTGCTTCTAATGAGAGAGAGAGATAGTATTTGCTTTGGCTGGAGTAGGATTTTTTTAAAAAAAACAAAAAATGAAAAAACCCCAGGATAAAAATAGGTGGAACAGGAAAGCACGCATGCCTTATTGAAGGAAAGTATGCTGGTTGCTGAAATTTAGGGCTTCGTTTTTAACGACTAACTTATCTTAATGGAAATACTACTCTTAAAGAGGTCATGAGGTCAGAGTCAACTGCAGTTACTGTGTATGCAGCCCTTGAGGGCGAACCATCCAAGAATGATGGGCTGTGAGGTTGCTGAGCTTTGCTGAGGCTGTTCTAGACTCGTCCTATTACTAGATGTCTCTAGATCCCAGCTGCAGCCCACCCTCTTATTCATACCTCCATAGAGTCCCCTAATGTAACTGAGATCACAAAGATGCCCACCAGCGCTTCTTTGACCAAGCAGGCTTCACTAAAGATCTTTGGAAGGACTGGTTGCTCAGGTTTTTTTCTATTGCATTATAGATTTCAGTGAGAGGAAGTGTACATCAGCCAGCAAATTGGAGCCAAGCAGCAGATGTAATTTAAAACATTCGTAAAACAAACAAACCCACTACACACACACACACACACACACACACACACACACACACACACACACACCACACACCACACACACAAAGATGTGTGTGTTTAAATATGTAGAAAGACTTAGCCCTCTAGACAACTGGAGTCTGCGACTGAAAATGATATGTGTGTGAGGATTTGGGGGGTGACATTCTATTTAGTTCTTCTTTGAGTGACTTTAATTTTCCACTGTTAAAAAAGCAGATCTACGTGTTTTGTAATAGCACGCACCCTTCACAGTACTAGCACAACACTTGCTCATCCTTTTGCAAGAAGAGTGTTTATCATTAATAATTAGCTAAGTTAGATGATTTCGCTACCTGGGTTTTGGTCCTGGTTCTGCCAGCAGGCAGTGGCTGTGTAAGCTTGTCCAGATTGCTTAACCTTTCTTGACCTTGATTTCCTGCTCTACAACGCAGGGGATTAAAGTAGATCAGTGATTCTCAAACTGTCGGCCCCAGCCCATTAGTGAATCATGAAATCAATCTAGAGAGTTGTGATCAGCATTAAAAAAATATATATATATAATAGCATAGAAAATATTAGGGTGCATTACATGCCATATGACTAAATATTGTTCCCAAAAGCTTTTCAGTTAAACCTATGTTTATATAGTTATGTGTGTACACATAAACTATAGTTTATATAAACTATATAAACCTATGTTTATATAGTTACGTGTGTACAACGTTGCAATGAGAGGTGCAACGCTTCACCTCTTACTATGAGGTGAAGTCGAAGAAGTTTGAAAACACTGAGGTAGATTATCTCTAGGGTTAAAACCTAAGATTCCCTGAAACAGGCACTCCTGGTCATACTAGTATGCATACCAGTGTATATCAAAGTGCTTCAAGCTTGGTTGAGAAAATGGGACTAGAAGAGCTTGTGCAGCTCTCCCCTTGGTCGGGGTAAGCCTTTAGCCTACCGAGAAGAGGACTCTCCAGAGAGAGTACACATTGGCGGCTATCACCATTACTGGCCAAGATCAGGGAGAAAAGCAAGCAGTGCTCCAACGCATCCAGACTGTGTTGTCAGGATATTGTTGAGATCCCAGTAGGAAATGGCTCTCAGCCCCTTCTCACGCCTCTCTTCCTTCCCTCTCCGCTTTCCGAACAGCGTGCAGGAGGGAGAATAGATCAAGGGTATTTTTAGACAGTCTCAGGCACAAGAGAAAAGCACCGTCCCATTTTTCCCTTTTGTTTTCGTGGAACGCCCAAGATAGAAGACCAGGTCCAAAACAGTGAGAGGTCACTGAATAGCTGACAACCAGCAGAGCACACACTTGAAAATCATGTCTTGTCTCTAAAAAAATCTCTCTCATGCAAAATGTTGACCAGGTTCCATTTATTCTGGAAGACATTCGGTCTTTACAGGAAAACTCTCACTATTGTTAACAAGATATATCTCGCAATCGAACTAAGCAATGAAAAATATTGTTGTTGACAGATCCCTCTCCTATCTTGTGGTGGAAGTGTGGGCACAGGAATAGGGAAGATGAGTGTCCTCTCTGCCCTAATTTTTCTCCGGAACTTTATAAAAATACATAGTTGGTGTTATCCCATCTTTATCTGACTCTCCCAGAGGAATGGGTGTCTTTTTCTAATTCCTACAAAGGTGCCCTATGGGCTAGCAGTGATCCTAGATGTAAATTATTGATCTCAAAACACTGTGATAGGAATTCCCTGGTGGCGCAGTGGTTGAGAGTCCGCCTGCCGATGCAGGGGACACGGGTTCGTGCCCCGATCCGGGAGGATCCCACATGCCGCTGAGCGGCTGGGCCCGTGAGTCACGGCCGCTGAGCCTGCGCGTCCGGAGCCTGTGCTCCGCAAC
>NC_041218.1:51304611-51311802 GCF_002837175.3 Physeter macrocephalus
GGCTGGGCCCGTGAGTCACGGCCGCTGAGCCTGCGCGTCCGGAGCCTGTGCTCCGCAACAGGAGAGGCCACAACGGTGAGAGGCCCACGTACCGCAAAAAAACAAAACAAAACAAAAACACTGTGATAGGTGCTCTAGAGAGATTTGTGAAAGTGTTACTGAAGCATAAAGGAGAAAGCAACTGAATGGTGCCTGGTAATTCAAAAGAAAGTTGGAATTCCAGGCGGAAAGAGCAGAACACTGGAACAGCTGTGTTCTGCCTCGTGTGAAAGGCTTTCTTCCACTGGTTGGAGTGTTGATGTCATTGAATCTTGCAATCAAAATCCCATCTGTGGGTAGAAATAAGCCTGAGGATCACTACCAGCTCCAATAGTGCAACTCATACTTAATATGCAAAATTGAATCCAGAGCAGAGTTATCCCTGCTGTATAGGTTAGTAAATTTGAATGGAGCTACCTTTATAATGCCCTTATCAGCTTTTGATTTAACAAGAGATTCCTTGATCCTGACTAAATCAAACACTTTAGTGTGGCATTGACAGTATATGGAGAAATAAAATTATAAGAGGTGAATCATTCTGGAAGCTTAAATGAGGTTGTAACATATTCTTCTTCCTTTCCCTCTTCTTTCATTTTTTTAGAGAAACAAGCTTTCTGACTATTCTGAACCTTTTAGAAAGTACCGTATGATTCTGTAGCCAATAGTTTAAAGGATATTGCTTAAAAAGTCACATGTACTCTTCATATGATCTTTGGTGAAAGTGACTTTTCTCCAGAAAGATAATCAAATTACTTTAAGAGGTATATCTGGTTGTTGGTGGTTGAGGTATTCAAAGAAAGAAAAACTCATTGTTTGATGATATTACTCCGTATTCTCTGTTTTAAATAAAAATGCTTCACATATTTGTCTAAAGATTATTTCTTTAAAAAATAAAAAAATCCTGCAAAGAATGTCAGGCTACACTATATGTCTGAAAGCAAAAGTCCCTTTTTTCCCTGCTTTATTGAGGGATGGGTCCAGAATGTCCTTGACAGTTTTAGCACCCATTGGGTAATTCTATAACCCTTTGCCAGATATTCATCACACTGTTACATGAAAAAGTACTGGAAAAGTTGTTTTATGTAAGTTTGTTCTTCACTCTCTTCATTTATATCATCCAATCTAGGCACATTTATTCATTCATTCAACAGACATTTATAGATTGCCTACAATATGTGTGTATTGGCCTCTGGGGACACAGCAGTAAAAGACAAGTCCCCACCCTCAGGCAGCTTACAGTTTTGGGAGAGTGGGGAGAAAAAACATTGAGTAAACATATATTGTTAGATGATCAGAAGGAAGGTAAGAGAGGTGGGGAGCCCGAGTGCAGAGGTAGGTATGTTATTTCATAGAGTTCCAGGCATTCTTCCAGAAGGGTGGCTATATCACTATTTTATCACTAAAGGAGAAAAAAAGCTCTTTGGAGCAGAGAGAAACAGAGAAGACGAAAGTTATAAAGGCCAGGAAAAGGGCACTTGTCCAGACCTCTTAGCCCCAACAGAAATCTGAACAGGAAATGATGTATTCAGGAGCCTGAAAATCAGGGGAGAGGGTTCTAAGACCTTAGAATTGGCCTCTCCTTTTACGAGTCTGTGCTCTATGGCTTTCCGGAGTCCTTGGGGTTTCTGATGTCTCCAAGAAAGAAGGGCTTCTGGAAAAACACTCTCTCTCTCATGTTAGAGCAGGAGGAACTGAATTGAGGGGAGGGAACAAGACAAGAGTAAGCAACTGGGGTGCCTGGTAGGGGCCACCATGCTTTGTAGGATTGCAAGCAACTGAAGTTAAGACTCTGCAAGATACCCCAGCTCAGAGAACTGATCCACCAAATCTCTCTTCCCTTGAAAAGAAAACTCCTGAGAACCTGGAGAAAAAGAAGAACAATTCTATTAGGAATGTACTGTATTTCCACAGACACAAAATTGAGAGATTTAAAGAAAGGTTGAGGGTACTTGTATGTGTGGTTTTGGTCAGGGTGGGAGGTTGATCTTCAAAAGGTGCTGTTAAGGGGGCTTATATTAGGAAGCACATGGTAGATTCCACTTTATAAGATCAGCATCTGAGGGGTAACATCCATAGTGATTATGAAGTTTAAAGATTAGAGGCTGAGTTTTTTCTGACTATGGTGTTAGAAAAGTTAAATCGTTTGAGATTTGTAACAGAATTTCCCAGTGATTTGTAAATGCAAGATAACACCTGACGCCATTTGATCAAAGTTGTTTGAATTTAGGGGGAACATTTGACCTTCAATTTGGCTCTACTTTCAGACCTTGGGAGCGAGGATTCTTTGTGTGCAAATAGAAAGTTAAGTGATTCACAGTCCATTCAAGCTTCTCTACTTCCTCTACCTTGGAAATAATTTTCTCTATTGAATATTTAGTTCAGAGCACTTCGTTTTGAAAAGACTCTTTAGGAAAGATCTTTCCCACTAATAGGTCTGTTTCAGGAGAGTCAGCAAGCAGCAAGCAGGTCTGAGCTGCTTTCAGGAATAAATCGTCTTTGACAATCTCCTGTTCAATTTAACTAAGCAAACATATGGAATAAGACAGACTTGCTGGGCAGGATTTTGAGTTGTGTTTCAATCTACTTTAAATTCCCCTTCTCCTTGAACTGTGATTCTTGTGTACATGTAAACTCCTCGCTGGAAATTTGGCGGTGGCTGCAAAGTCTGGGCTGCATTCTACGCACTTTACTCATGCTGTCTGAGTCACTTGTTCACTGCCATTACGTAAGCTGTACAGATGACGGCCACCCTTGGGGGCTTAGCTTTGGTGCTTGACCCTCTGTGGGAGCAGCCCTGTCAGCAAGAAGGTTCCCGGGTGGGCAGATCTCTTTGGCTTTATGAGGGACACTGACATCAGCTCATCTTTTTCCTCTGATTGGTGACGTCATCTCTAATGTGACACAGACCTAACTATTAAAAGTTCCTAACTTCTTGGTTGAAAGTAGCTAAAAATGACTTCTTACCATGGAGAAAGAATCCTCTATGAAACACTGTATCAGACATCAACTACTGGATAAACTTTATCTAATTTTCTTGTTTCTCTTTCTTCCCCTTCATTTTTGATCTACTGTACTGAGCTTTCCCTCAAGTTTATAAACCTGATTTGAATGGAATTTGTGCTTCTGATTTGACCTCAGGATCAGATTGCTTGGATAATATTCCTTCCATAAATAACCTGTAGACAGGGCTTTATGTCTCTTTCTCTCTCTTTCTCTACACATATTCTACAATATGCTAATATATATGTATATTACATATACATATATGTACAATATATGTATTGGGTTGGCCAAAAAGTTCATTTGAGTTTTTCCCTAAGAGCTTATGGAAAAACCCAAATGAACTTTTTGGCCAACCCAATACATGTGTATATACACGATATAGTATAATATTTACATACATATACATATATTCTGGTTTAAATTCTGTACAACATTTTTTGTAACCAAACAATAGTCCTGTACACATTTTCTAATGCCTATTTTAATGTCTTTAACAGCAGTGTGCTTGAATTTTAACATTAGTCAATCTCTGTGTATAATTGTAATTAAATACCTTAAAATAGGTTGAAACCATAATTAATTGCCATTTTTGTAGGTCAAAAAGGGTCACATACTGGCAATTTGATATGGTAAAACCTAGTATAATATCTACTCGTTCCACAAATACCCAAGTGCCTAAAGTGTGCATTCCGCCAGTTGCCATGGGAGATGGAAAATGAGAATGAGAGGCTCCTCCTTGGAGCCTCTAGTCTATACACCACAACTTGAGTACTAGGTAGAAAGTGATTTGTCCTTTAGGAGGGGAAGAGCAGCACCCTGTCTTGGAGGAACGGGCCATGCTTTCAATGGTAATTCCCTACATCCCTGCAGTACCTGGAAGTCCACAGAATCCCATGACAAAGCCCCATTCTCAAGAACCTTTGGTGTCCCAAAGCCTCCTAAGTCAAGTTCAGAGCCCTTAGTCTGGCATTCAAAGTACCTACCTGACATTATTCCCTTCCCCTTATGTTTGTACCTCTGCTCTCCTATCTGTTTCTGCTAGTCCTGCCTCCTGGAAGTTTCTCTCCTCTCACTTGAAACGCACTCGAGTGTCACAGTTAAAGGTGTGGGCGCTAGGTGTATATCGTCTGGGTTCAAATCCCAGGTCTCCACTTCTTAGCTGGGCAACCTCTGGCACGTTGTTTGATCCTGGGTACCTCAGTGTACTCTCCTGCAGAAGAGGGATAATAGTGAAGCCTCATTGGACTGTGTATGCTACATCATTTATTATATGCAAAGCACTAGAGCAGAGCCTGATGCAGAGTAAGCACTCATTAAATGTTTATTATTATAATTTCTGCAAGTCCAAATCTCACTCGTTTTGTTTTCTTTTTAAAATTTTATTTATTAAACTATAGTTGATTTACAATATTGTGTTGGTTTCAGGTGTACAGCTTCAGATTCTTTTCCATGATAGGTTATTATAAGATACTGAATATAGTTCCCTGTGCTATGTGGTAGGACCTTGTTGCTTATCTATTTTATATATAGTGTTTGTCTATTAATCCCATACTTCGAATTTATCCCTCCCCTCCCCTTTCCCCTTTTGTAACCATAAGTTTGTTTTCTATGTCTGTGATTCTGTTTCTATTTTTTAAATAAGTTCATTTATGTCATTTCTTTAGATTCCACATAGAAGTGATATCATATGATACTTGTCTTTCTCTGCCTGACTTACTTCACCTAGTATGATAATCTCTAGGTCTGTCCATGTTGCCGCAAATGGCAATATTTCATTTTTTTTTATGGCTGTCATTTATTTATTTTTGGCTGGTTGGGTCTTCGTTGCTGCGCGCAGGCTTTTCTCTAGTTGTGGTGAGTGGGGGCTACTCTTTGATGCGGTGCGCGGGCTTCTCCTTGTGGTGGCTTCTCTTGTTGCGGAGCTGTCCATGTTGCCGCAAATGGCAATATTTCATTCTTTTTTATGGCTGTCACTTATTTATTTATTTTTGGCTGGTTGGGTCTTCGTTGCTGCGCGCAGGCTTTTCTCTAGTTGTGGTGAGTGGCGGCTACTCTTTGATGCGGTGCGCGGGCTTCTCCTTGTGGTGGCTTCTCTTGTTGCGGAGCACGGGCTCTAGGCGTGCAGGCTTCAGTAGATGTGGCTTGCAGGCTCTAGGGCACAGGCTCAGTAGTTGTGGCGCACAGGCTTAGTTGCTCTGCAGCATGTGGGATCTTCCCAAACCAGGGCTCGATCCCATGTCCCCTGCTTTGGCAGGCGGATTCTTAACCACTGCGCCACCAGGGAAGCCCAAAAAGCAGCTATTCTGGTTGTCTTTAAATCCCCTCCCAAGTCTAGTACAATGCTTTGCACATAATAGACACATTTATTAAAGGAATGGGCAAAGTTGTGCTCTAGGAAGATAACTGTACATAGGATGGATTATGGAGACCAGCTAAGGCTACGGTAATAGACCTGATGTTGTTTCATTGACCCTTTCAGTACTCTGTTGATGGTGAGAATGAAGAAATAAAAACCTTACAAAAGTGAAATCCTTCTATTGCTCTCCCCACTCCCCCCCAACTATAAAGTCCTGCAGTAATTCCCTGTATCTTGAATTTATCCAAGATAGTCCTCCACTGGGAAGTTAAAAGTAGTCTTAAGTGGGAAGAACTCTGGCCTCTCATTTATTTAACTGATTTTAAAAAATAGCTTGCAATAATGTTGCAAAGAGAGTTGTACTCTATACTGCCATTAATAATGCATAGTAATGTTATGTTACACATCAAATGAGAATTAAGGTAGCAGATGGAATTAAGGTTGCTAATGAGCTGACCTTAAAATAAGGAGATTATCCTGGGTTACCCGGCTGGGCTCCATGTAATCACAAGGGCTCTTAAATGTAGAAGAGGGAGAAGACAGAAAAGTCAGTGTGGGAGTGATACACTGAAAAAGACTCCACCAGCCGTTGCTGGCTTTAAAGAATAAGGAAGGGGACCATGAGCCAAGAAATGCAGGCAGCCTCTAGAAGCTGGAAAAGGCAAGTAGACAAATTCTCCCTTAGAGTCTCCAGAAAGGGCCACCACCCTGTTGACATCTTGATTTTAGCCCTAGGTGATAGATAGAATAATGGCTCCAAAGTTGTCCCCATCCTAACCTCTGGAACCTGTGAATCTGTTACCTTACATGGCAGCAGGAACTTTTCAGATGATTAAGAATCTTGAGATGGAGAGAATATCCTGGATTATCCAGGTGGGCCCAGTGTAATCACAAAGATCCTTTTCAAAAGGAGGCAGGAGGGTGAGAGTCCACCGAGAGATGTGACGACAAAAGCACACATTGGAGGGCTGTGCTTTGAAGATGGAGGAAGGGGCCACCGGACAAGGAATGCAGGCAGCCTCTAGAAAAGGCAAGCAGACAGATTCTCCCCTTGAGCCTCCACAGGGGAGATTTTGGCCCAGTGAAAGCCATTTTGGGACTATCTCCAGAACTGTTAGATAATACATCTGTGTTGTCTTAAGCCACCAAGTTTGTGGTAACTTGTTACAGCAGCCATAGGAAACTAATATACTTAGCTTACAGCTGATCACAGCCACACGGCTAGTTAGTGATAGACAGAGATTTGTGTGGTGTGCTCCAAGGACAAAGAACAAGATAAACTCAAAGGGCCAATATTGCTGGAACAAACAGTTACAGGACTCCTATCGCTCTGTCACGATGTGACCATTGCAATGAACCAGAGACCCCTCCCAAGCAGCATGCCCTGTCCCTTTCCCATCCCATATAAGGAAAGACATTTGCCCCGTTTTTCTCCCGCTCAGCACACTGAAAGTATATATACTCTGCCCAGTCAGCAGATGACTTGCAGGTTCCCTGGCTATAAAAACAGACAAGCAACCCAAGCTCATTGCCGACCTTCCCTGGCTACCAGGAAGTCGGCCCACAGAAAGGTTCTTGCAGCGACCCTTCTCTTTAATAAACTCTATCTTCTGCCTTGTGTCTGGAAATTCTTTTCCAACCCACACTTGGACCACGACAATTTGAACCCAAGCCATCTGGCTCCAGAGCCCATCTCCTTTACCATGATGAGATATACATAGATAGAGATTTAAACAGTACATGCGGGCTTCCCTGGTGGTGCAGTGGTTGTGCGTCCGCCTGCCGATGCAGGG
>NC_041218.1:51312302-51323783 GCF_002837175.3 Physeter macrocephalus
CGCAGGCCTCTCACTGTTGCGGCCTCTCCCGTTGCGGAGCACAGGCTCAGCGGCCATGGCTCACGGGCCCAGCCGCTCCGCGGCATGTGGGATCTTCCCGGACCGGGGCACAAACCCGTGTCCCCTGCATCAGCAGGCGGACTCCCAACCACTGCGCCACCAGGGAAGCCCCTGGAGCATATGACTCTTAAGTGCCAGGCCAGGCCATTCCCTGCCAGAAATGGAGTAGAGGCTGAGAAGAGAGAAAGATGAGCAAAAGCTGGGATAGATGGTTTGGGTAAGCACACAGAGGACTTTGGTAAGAGCTGGATAGCTGTAGGTATAGAGAATATTCCTGAAGAGAATCTAAGTGATGAATGAACAGAACACATTCTCAGGGAGCAGTGAGTGTGTTGGCCTGTTTAAGGCCCAGGTTGGAGTGGGAAGAAGCTAGTGGGCTCCAGACTCCACAGTCTAGACATTGGAAGTTGGCTCAATCTGGGCACATTCTGAGCTGTTCCAAGGGGTCAAAGAAGGAAGCATGGTGACCCAATGGTCATATAGTCATGAGGGTCCTTCCACCTCTTGGGTGGTGCCCTTAATGTAGCCAGAGGACCCTTCTAAGCTTACTAAGGCAATTAAATTCAGCATATAGATGTATATGTAAACACTACTACTTCTAAAAACAATTAGTAAAATGAGTGCCCACAATGTGAGTATAAAAGTTGGACACCTTAGTATTCTGGATGCATGAGAGGAAATGTATTTGATGATGGCATGAAACATAATCGAACATATCATTACCTTTTGGAAGTTTTCCCTATTTCTAGGTTTCTTTAGGACATTGCAATGAATTCTGATATTCTAATATCCTGCACTTACTGTCCTGTTTATTCAACTATCTTTATGAACATGAAGATTTTTGTAAAGGTGAGAAAGACACAAAGTAAATTTGGGGAGATTATAAGGCAGAAATGCTTCTTAAAAAGTTTTCTTGGGCTTCCCTGGTGGCGCAGTGGTTGAGAGTCCGCCTGCCGATGCAGGGGACACGGGTTCGTGCCCCGGTCTGGGAAGATCCCACGTGCCGCGGAGCGGCTGGGCCCGTGAGCCATGGCCGCTGAGCCTGCGCGTCCGGAGCCTGTGCTCCGCAACGGGAGAGGCCACAACAGTGAGAGGCTCGCATACCACAAAAAAAAAAAAAAAAAAAAAAAGTTTTCTTTGTCAATACTGAATCAATTCAAGAATTCAATCAACAAGGGCAAAGCTAGGTCACATATCCTGACTTCCTCATACCCATAGTTTAATAATCTAAAAATAAAAATCAATTCTTGTCTGAGGGTTGTGAAGGGCTCATAATTGCTTTAGAGTGAAGCTCAAAACGACTGTGCCTTCTCCCGCCTCCCATTTCAATATCATTTTTCAAGTCCAAGGCACTGTCAGTATTAGATTGCGTGGTGACCAAGTAGGAAAACCTCTGTTTAAGATGAGATAATCTCATCATTACACTCTTTAGGAAAAAATGAGGCCCCCTTTTTAATGCTGCCTATAAAGGTGGCAGAGAAGTAATATGAACCAATTGTTGGTTAGAAATCTTTTCCCTTAAAAAAAAATTGGTTCATAATCATTTTCCTTCCTACTGTCATGGTAGTATTTTGAATCAAGAACTTGCTTTGGATTTTATAGAAAACTTGTTGCCCCCCTTTCCAGCTACTGAATTTTCTTTCTCTTTAATCCCAAGATCCAGGTGTGTTTGGAACTTCGTTACAGCATACACTCTAGCTGTGAGCCTGGCTGGGGTGAATTTCTGGTTTGTTTGCTTTATTAGATTTTGTGCCATTAAATAAAACCTTGGACTTCTAGAATGCTGATGAATTTCCCATCATAGTACACATCCATTTGTATATGTGGATATTTGTAATAGGGACAGCTTTTTGTTTTTATTAGCACCTCCTTTTTTTGTTTTGTTTAAATTTATTTTTATTTTATTGTGTTAAGAACATTTAACATGAGATTTCCACTCAACACTTTTTTTTTATATATACTGCAATTTTATTTCAATCTCACAAAAGAAGTTAGCATGTAGGAAATTTAACTGAAACTGTACAGTAAAAATAGCAGAGAACTAACTAATCTAAAAAGGAATTACACCTAAAGCATGAGAATGCAACATTCATTAGTGTTTCATCTTCATTTTTGATTGACACTTGATGTTTGCAAATTTTGAAACAAACGTTAAGATCATGGTAACTATTCTGAAGAGATTTCAGCACCAGCAGTAAGATTTGCACATTCAGTTGGTATTAGCACCTTCTTACAGAAGTATTTAGCCTTCCAACCAGCCACAGTTTTTAAAAACCAGTTCCTGGAGTATTCATAAAATTTTAAAGTGTCTATCAAAAGTCTTTTAACCGTAAAGATCAGCCATAAGATGGAAATGGAAGAGTCCATTAAAATCTCATTATAGGAAGAGAAATTCCCTGCCACTTTTTCTTAATTCTACCCCACAGGAATGTAACTGCCCTTCCTCCCTCAGCTATATCGATATGGCTCCCTATTAGAAGACAAGGGCTGGCGTGGGAGGGGTCAGTGGAGACGTGGTACCCCGTCCTCGGCCTCAGCCTCGGTGAGGATACATACATGCCTACGTGCCGTGGTCGGCTGCCTCCCATCCTGCCACCCAGCCCTGCTGCATCCACTCTCCACCACCACAGCCTTGGAGAAGCAGAACAAGCCTCCTGAGTCTCCCAAACCTTATTTTTAATCAAAATTTAGACATTTCCACAACCTGATTTCTTTTAGACCAAACCAACATTCTTTTAAGCCTGTTCTGTTCTGTGAGGCCAGCTAATTAGCCTGCCTGTACCAGAAATACTCACTTTTTATTACCTTTAATAAAACAAAGCCAGGTTTGAGGAAGTGTTGGATGTCAGCTGTCTCCAAAACCTCAGGAAGGAAACCCCACCTTCCAAGCCCCCTCCTCCTCCCCAGTAAGATTTGTGGTCTGGTTAGAAGGACCATTTAGATGATGAAAGGAACCAGTGGACAGCCCCTGATGTATAACCAGTGTGATTTTTTTTTAATATCCACCAAATTAATATTTTTATGTCTGTTCCCCCATCAGGTTGCTTCGGTTTGAATTTCAACGAGGGGAGCCTGCCAAGACCACGTAGTAAAATATGAACCTGGATCATAAATCCCAGCAGGGGTGGGAGAATGTAAGACAGATTGCTAACACCTTTAAAAAAAAAACAACAACATTTAAACAAAAAAAGGCAGGAATTTGCTTTAAAGTGTCCCCAGCCCAGCAGGGAGCAGAAGAGACACAGCGTCAGAACGTGAAAGCGGGTTTGCCTTCCCTGTATCACTTCTCCGCAGACTCCAACTCAAAGAAAGTCATTCTGGCAGGTAAACCGGGCCCCACGGGCTTTCCCTCCAATGCCAGTGATGTTTCGCTGGGATGTGCGTTAGAGATAAAATAGAAATACTCTCAAATGAGCACCTTCCAGAAAGTCGAGTCTTTCTGCATATCCCTCCCTCTGGAATGACGGTTCACACAGCTCATCAAAGTCTCCTTTCATGAGTGCCACGCCGAGGGAAATCAACACAGCTGGTAAGACGGAGTTTGAAGCTGTAAGAAGAAAGCCATGTGTTTCCTTCCTAAGACTAAAATCATTTCCCTACGAGGAATAAAGAGCTTTTACAAACTTTCTGGATGGATATATCTTGGAGGGGTACAAGTTGATTACTCTCACACCCTCACTGTGTACCAGAGGGAGAAACAGAAGCCCTGATTTGCTTGGTTTTGTAACAGGTTGACTACACTGGAGCATATATGGAAAAGTAAATGCCCTTATAACCTAGCTTATTATTACACCGATTTGGATAAACCACAGGTCAAATCATGTCGGCTGAAATGTAACTGCTACCCACAGGAGAAGCCTGATATAGCTCAGTAGATAGCCCATAAAACAGACGCTAGTCCTGTCTGTCAACACCGGCATTGTAAAGGCGTCTCACTAATCCTCCTCGTGGGTAGCACTAAATCCTGGACGGTTGCTGTCTTTTCATTCTGTCACTTGCCTACCCCTGGGTTTTAGGACACACAATTTGATCACGGGAGCCAGATGACCTGCTCTCAGCAGCTGTAAAGGGTGACGTCCCCAGGGTCACAACTTCACCAGGAACTGAGTTTCATGGAAACCCACTTACAGACCTAATTGCCCTTTCTCGTCACACTTTGCCAAAAAACCCCTTCGGACCTTTGTTTTACCCACTCTGGGTTCAGAGGCAAAGTCATGGCTGAGACTTTCAGAAACCTTTTGAACAGGCAAAGGTGCAGCCCCGGAGAGGGACCAAACGGATGTGTAAAGAGACTCACACTAAATGCAAATGCACGGAGAAATCCAGAATCTGGTTTGATTTTTTTGGTTCAAGGATATAAAGAGTTTGAATTTGTCAGTATGGACATTTCATTGCAACCATAGAAGGAGAATTGTATATATAAATACGTATATATATGTAATATATATATATATGTGAGTAATGTTGAGTTTTTAGTTAAATAGCCTAAAACTTTAGCAAACTCACACAAGTCCCCACAAGTGGGACACAAGTCTCACACAAACCTAAAGTACGTGAAAAAGTTTTTTCTGGAAAGGACATTAGTCGGACAATTACTGAAATTTGGAAAAGGTCTGTTAAGTCAGATATTAATACTGTAGCAATGTTGATTTCCTGGATTTAATACCTGCACTGTGGTTAAGTAAATGAATTTAGGAAATACACACTGAGGCATTCAGGAATAAAAGGCAGCATGTCTACAATTTCCAAACAATTCAAAAAAGAATTAACACAGAGAGAGACACAGACACACACACACACACAATGAGAAAGGAAACGAGGTAAATTACTAACCTTTGAAGAATCTGAATTTACAGGAATTCTTGTTACTATCTTTGCAACATTAATGTAGATCTGAAGTTATTTCAAAAGTAAAAGATTTTTTTAAAAAAAGACTTCCTATTTAGGCCCCCCAGAGTTACTGTCACTTAGCCTTTTTAAATTTTTAAATTACTTATTTTTAACTGAGGTATAATTGACATAACATTATATTAGTTTCAGGTGTGCAATATAATGATTTGATATTTGTGTACATTGCCAAATGATCACCGCAATAAGTCTAGTTAACATCCGTCACCGCACATAGTTAACAAACTTTTTTGTGATGAAAACTTTTAAGATCTACTCTTAGTAACTTTCAAGTATGCAATATGGTACTGTTAACTATAGTCACCACACTGTACATTACATCCCTGGGACTTGTATTTTATAACTGAAGTTTATATCTTTTGACCACTTTCACCCATTTAGCTCACTCCCCACTCTCTTATTTAAAATAAAAGCCTGTAAACGTAGTTTGAGAGACATTTAAAATAAACAAGATTATAAAGTGTAAAGGGAAAAAAATAAAATAAAAAGCCCAATAGAGTATATTTGTAAGTTTCTTTATTTGCTTCCCCATATCAATCTAAAAATGATTTGATGGAGGTTCTCGCTCTTTTGGATATCATTTAGGACCCTTAATCTTGAAAAACAGAGGATGGGGAGCTGGAGACAAGACTGGTAAAACTATCAGTTAAGAGAATGTCCAGAGAAGGGAGATTCTGGAAGAAGACCTGGATTCTCTAGGCCTATAGAGTTCCAAGCTATGAGACTTTTACCTCTACGTCTCTCAGTTTCATCATCTTTAAAATGGGCATAAAGGCAGGGCTGTAATGAGGATCAGCTTAGGATGTTTTGTCTTGTGCAGGGCCTGTCACCTGCTCAAGGATGGTGTCTAGTCTCAGCTCTGCCACCTCTCCTGTCCTGCCTGGAGCATTGAGATGGCACCCATGGCATGTGGTAGGGGTCACAGATGGCCCCAAGTTTTCTGAGTGTGGGTGGAAGCCCAGTGGGAAAGGCAGTGATCACCAAGACAAGCCTTACCCTGTATCTCTTTCTTCGGTAACAGAAACATTCCAACCGCACTTCTTCCTGCTCACCAAACCCCATTTGGGCTGAACACCTGCTGACATTTATTAGCCCAAACCTGTTTTTCAGAAACTTCTACTCACTTTGAGCTAAACATGTGGGGCTGAGCCCTGGACCGAAATGGACATTGTGCTTTCTTCCTTCTCTTTTTGACCAGAAACACCATTCTGCTGCCGTCGGAAACTGATGCACCTGAGTACAAAGCGTTTGTTCCCTGCACCCTTCAAACAAATGTGGCCCAGGTTCAACACAAGTACACACGTACGCACACATGCACACGCATCCTCAGCCCATAAAAGTCAACGACACCTCTGAATATCTGAAACCCACCACTCAGCAAACCCTGTCTCCTTCCTGGAACTTTCGGGGATGTAGACAACATCCTGTCATGGAACATGTGTGTAGCTTGAACTGCGATAAATCGAGGCCCTAATCTTGATGCACGACTGCATGGGCAGTAATGGGCAAGAACATCTCAGCAGACAACACACATATAAATCACATTTATTTTCATAGCACATTTAAATAATGTTTTGGCTCTGGGGATTTTCCGCCAAGTAATGAAGCATCACCCAAAGAGAGTCTGCAATGTTGCTCCTATCTGTAATGCCCCTCACAGCAGAGGAATAAAGCCTGTGATTTATATGGATGTCATCAGGGTGGTGTAAGGGCTTCCTTTCCTTTGCACAAAACAGTGCTCTGCATCCGGATTAGAAATGAGATTTATCTGCAAAATAAACAAAGAACAGGCCCCGCATGCCCCCTTTTCTCCCTTCATCACACCAGATGAGATCTCAAGCCATCACACGCACACACGTGCACTCACTTAAGAGCATATGCCCAACTGCTACACAAACACACACAAAACACAGACACGTTTATTATGAGATAGAAGAGAGAAAGATCTTGATAAAGATGATCATTTGCACATTGATGAAGATTTGTTTATCAACTGTTCTAGCTCGTGGGCTTCTGCTGTCCCTCTGCAGTGCTGCCCTGCCCCTGTCTGCATGGGTGCCTGAGACCATCACACAGTAGAGAGAAATCAAATCTCTCCCACACATTGCAAGGTAGTAGTGCAATGCAAACTCAACTGCCACGTTCTATCGTCTTGTTCTGAGGGAAAATATGACCTCATTCTAACAAGATTTTCCTTTGGTTGGTCATATGGGTGGTTGCCCTTGGTTACTTAGGATGAATTGCAAACTGTTCTTTTGAAACCAACATGAATTCCTCCTTCCTGCCTGCCTTCCTTCCTTCCTTTCTCTCTTTCTTTTTTTTTTCTTCTTTTCTTCCTTACTTTCTTTCCTTGGCAGCCATCTATTCTCTAGAGTTCTCCAGGACTCCATATATGCCTTAACTTAAAGCCATTGCCCACCTTGCTAAGTGTAGGTTGCTTTTGTCAGTTATAGGGAAACATGTAAACTACATTTCAGGGAAGCATAACCTTGTGAAAACATGATTTATTGTACACAGATTTGCATACAAATCTACAGTTCATTCTGTGACTGCCAAAATAGTTCAACTCCATCCAGCAGACAATGAAATGAGAATAATAACTCACTCTGTTCTGGTGCTTTACAGTTAGCAAAATATGTCCATATACTATGTATTATTTTCACAGTTGGTCTTCACACAGACCTGGGTGACAGGCCAGTAGGCAGGACATAACCTACATGCTGTCCTTGCACTTGGAAAAATCACTGCTGCTTCAAGGGCCCAAAGGTACTTTACTTTTCTGCCCCAGGTTCACGTGTTTCAGGATCATTGGAGAAACCAAAAGCAGAAAGTCTCATACTTTAACACACAAAACCATTCCTTGGCTGGCCAAGAGTAGATAGCGGATGGCTGGTGGCAGCCTTAAAGGCAGGGATGCTAAGCAGCCAGTTTCACTTGAATCAACCAGGAGTCGAGGTCAGGATAGCTGGATGCCACCCAGATATTACTGAGAGTTATTTCCCAGAAAAACACATTCTCATATTTACTGATGTATATTCCATTTTCAAGCCAAAGGGTGAACCTTTCATTTGTGTGATCTGATTTTTGTGGGATGAAGAGAGATTATAAAGCTACTTTGTGCAAAGTTCCCTATGCCTTAGGTGAAGGTGAGTATATTTTCATATTTTGGTCCGGTCACAAGTTTAGAATAAAAAAAAAATTGCAAGCTCAGATTTCTCCCCACCCTTCACGGTGGTCATGTCAAAGAAAGTCCCCAGCATCCACATGTCTGGATGCAAATATATACTTTGCTTCTTGTCATCTTAATCTCTCAAATTTGTTCTGAAGCTGCAACATAGCCATCCATATAGCAAGAGGAAATTTTTAATTTACAAAGATGATTGCCCCAAATTAACATTAAAAAAAAGACAATTAGGAAAAGCAGCATTGCCTAGCAAGACTAATCTATGACTGTTGGGGAGGGTGGCTCATCCCTAAAAGTAGGGTAACCACCCAGGGTAGTTGGCCTGGGGCAGTTCTGGCTGATGCTGTTGTCCTGGCTCAATTATGAATAGCTTCTCTTTCACTTTCACAATTGTCCCAGTTTGGATACTAAATTATATAGTCAGCCTACCTAAAAGCTGTAGGAAAACCCAGCTTTTTGAAATAGGTCTTTATTTTTTAACGGCTTTGAAAACACCCTGAAAATGAAACTGGAGGAGTGGGGAGAAAAAAAAAGAAGAATTTGTGCAGTCAGTTCCATTGTTCAGCCATAGAAGACTTGGTGAGACTGTATCTGTTTTTTGTTCATGCAATTCTAATTGTGAACCAATAATGTGGAATAGAACTAATTTTATTAAAACCACTAGTCTGCAATAAAGCAAATGCACAAAATAATTTGTTGAGTCAGGAGGCCCAGATACAGATTAACTCAAGTGCTCATGTGGGCGGAGAGAGGAAGGACCATCGCTTCGCATCTCCACTCACGTGCGGGCGGGAGCTTGTCTGTGCTGTTCGGTTAGCAAATTGCGAGTAGATGGAAATGTCATCCTAATTGGATTCTGGATAGCGTGAGAGCCAGGCCCATGGGGATGACCGAGCAATAGACACAGCACGCCTCCTTGCCTGGCATCACACACAGGGCGCATGCCCCATATGCCTCCTAGGGATAAGCCCTGGCTTTAGTGGCGTTTTTCGATGATATGGGTTTGGTCTCACTTGAGCAAAACAGAGCTGTGTCTTGTCACTCCTGGTGGCATTTGATGCCCTGTTTAAGGCAGGCATGGGTTTTTTCATCTATCCCCATCGTGACTACCTCAGCGGCAAATGTGGAACCAGCATCCCCCAGTTATAGGCAGAGAACCCAGTTGCATCATCGCCTGGCCAGCTCCACTTTGTCCTCCAGACAAAGGCCTAGAACATTCCAGGAAGCCCTCTCTGATAGCTCCCCTCCTTTATCCGCACCCCCAACCGGAGTCTCCCCACAATAAGCACTTAGAGCATGCAAAACTGTTGCGCAGAGTTTCCACATCCTGCTGGGCACATTTCTGCCATAGCACTTCACACCCTCCATGGCAACTGTTTACTCCCCTGTCTCCTCTTCCACAGCCTTCGATTTTTGAAGGCAGGGACATTGTTCTTCTCTGGAGCTCCCAGCCTAGCCCAGTGTCTTGCATATGGGCACTTGGTCCTTATTTGTGGGATGAATGTATGGGCAGGGTGAGACCCACTCCAAAACAAAAATAAATAGTATAATAATTGGGATAGTATATTTATCAAGCACTCAGTACATGGCATGGGAATGCAATCAAACTCATCCAGTCTCTTGTTGATTTCACGTTTGTATAAAAATTTTTTATATTTACATTTCTATATAGAGAAATGCATTAATTTCTTTATTTCACGAAAATACACACACACAAATATATATTCAAAGAATGCTATGTGAAACTTGAAAAGGGCACATGATAAACATTGACTAATTACAACTATCTACAGCTTTCATCTATATACACTGACAAGTTTTGATGTGAATTTAATGATGCGAGAGGAGTTATTGTTTTTAAGATTTCTTTGAAAGGTAAAGCTGAATATAGGATACTTTGTCTCTACTGCAGAGAATAAATGTGGGTACTGCTATTACACGACAGTGAACCAGAGCCAGATATTTTTTTTGTCAGTAAATTCAATAATCAATAATAACAGATGTGAATGTGTGCTAAGGGTTTTAAATGGATTATCTCATTTAATCCTCAGAAATATTCTTCTAATAAAGCAAGTTATCCCCATTCCGCAAATGAGCAGATAGAGGCTGGGAGAAGTTGGTGATGAGATTGGAACTCCAAGCCAGGTCTTCCTGCCCCAGAAGCCAGACCTCTCAGTCACTGCTCTGTCCTCACACTTGGGTACAATGAGGATGCTGATTCCTCTAATTCAACTGCACTTTCCAAAACAAGTTATCAGTCCCAGAATCATAGGGCTATGGGAAATATTGCCCCCCCAATGGAGGGTTCCTTTACCAGTTTTTAGTTTTGTCATCACCCTAGCAAGATGAGATGTTGGCAGAACTGTCCCCAGATATTGTCCTTCGTCTGTCGTTTGACGGCTATTTTTTTTAAGACAATTTTTCTAGAGTAGTTTTAGGTTCACAGCAAAATATAGAGGATGGTACAGAGATTTCCCCTGCCCCCAGACAGCCTCTCCCACTATCAACATCCTGCACCAGAGTGGTGTCTTGTTACGATCGATGAACCTATTGTACGTTGACACATCATTACCACTCTACCTCCATGGCTTATATTAGGGTTCACTCTTGGTGTTGTACATTCTATGAGTTTGGACAAAAGTATAACGACGTGTCCACCGTCATAGTATCAGACAGAGCAGTTTCACTGCCTAAAATCCTCTGTGATCCACCTATTCATGTCTCCCACTACCACCCCCAACCCCTGGCAACAACTGATCTTTTCACTGTGTTCACAGTCTTGACTTTTCCAGAATGTCATATAGTTTGCATCATACAGTATGTATTCTTTTCAGATTGGCTTCTTTCACCTAGCAACGTGCAGTTAAGGTTATCCATGTCTTTTCATGGCCTCATAGCTCATTTCTTTTCAGCACTGATAATATTCCATTGTCTGAATGTCTAAATAAACCACGGTTTATTTATCCATTCACTTACTGAAGGGAATCTTGATTGCTTCCAAGTTTTGGCAATTATCAATAAAATTGCTCTAAACATCCCTGTGTAGGTTTTTGTGCAGACATGACTTCAACTTCTTTGGGTAAATACTAAGGAATGCATTGCTGGATCGTGTAGTAAGAGTATGTTTAGCTTTTTATTTATTTATTTATTTATTTATTTATGGCTGTGTTGGGTTTAGCTTTTTATTTATTTATTTAGCTTTTATTTATTTATTTAGCTTTTTATTTATTTATTTTCTAGCTTTTTATTTATTTATTTATTTATTTTTTATTTTTATTTATTTATTTATTTATTTATGGCTGTGTTGGGTCTTCGTTTCTGTGCGAGGG
>NC_041218.1:51324132-51346186 GCF_002837175.3 Physeter macrocephalus
TCCGCGGCACGTGGGATCCTCCCAGACCAGGGCTCGAACCCGTGTCCCCTGCATCGGCAGGCGGATTCTCAACCACTGCGCCACCACGGAAGCCCTATGTTTAGCTTTATAAAAAGCCGCCAAACTGTCTTCCCAGGTGACTACCACTGTGCATTCCCACGAGCATTGAATGAGAGTTTCTGATGCTCCACAGTCCTGCCAGCCTTTGGTGGTGTCAGTGTTCTGGATTTAGGTTGACGGCAATTTTTAGCACCTGTGGTGCACCTGAACCATGGTGACAAAATAGATACAGCCCCTGACCTCATGGGGCTCACAGGCCAGAAGAAGGAGCAGACCTTAATGGTATAATCATATAATTACATAACCACACACTATGGATGGTTTCAGGATGCTGTGAGAGCTCACAGGGGCCTGGCTTGGTCTGGAGCATTTATGATGTGAATCGTTTTCACTTTAATCAAAGTTAAGTACCATTTACAAAGGACACCTGCAATGTGCCAGCTCCTCTGCCAATCACATCCCAATCCTGTAAAGTAGGTATTATCGTGCCCAATTTACCGGTAAGAAAAACTGAGGCTGAGAGCAGCCAGGAAACCTGCCTGAGGTTCGCAGGGGCCAAGCCAGGGTTTGAATGAGGAACAACAGCTCCATACCTCCTGTTTTTTTCTTTACCCTGAACTCCCTCCTCACATTGCAAGGATCTCCGGTGACTATTCACAAAGCCAGGAGAGAGAGTTGGAGACGCCACACTGTCATTGCTCTGAAAATCTGTTGTCGGCCTCCGCCGATCCCTCTCCAACCCAGCCTCCAGGGGCTGCCAGGCTGCTCATGTCCCTCTCCTGCCAAACCCTCTGGAGCATCCCAGGCCTCGGTTTAGTACGGCATGCTGGGGACCCTCTCGAGGCTTGGTCCTCTTCCCTTTGCACAGGCTTGCTAGACAGAAGTGCTATGCTGGCCCCTTTGCCTGGGCCAGTGCCTATTTCTTATAACACCCTTGACCCTCTTTCCCCCCTGGCTAATTCTTGTCTCCCAAGGTCATGTCCTCCAGGGAAGCACTCCCTGATTCCTCCATCCTTCAAGGCTCAGCCTGCATGCTCCCCCTCTAGCCCAGCATCCATCCCACAGATTGGGAATGGTGGGAATTGCCAGCATGTCTCCCTCCTGGGCTTGGAGCTCCCGAAGGTCAGGGGCCCCACTATTCCTCGGCCAGGTGCAGTACCTGGCACCCAGAGCTGCACATTAAACATCTGCAAAATGAGGGAATTCCCTGGCCGTCTAGTGGTTAGCACTCCGTGCTTTCACTGCTGAGGGCGCGGGTTCAATCCCTGGTCAGGAAAATAAGATCCCACAAGCCGCGTGGCAAGGCCAAAAAAAGAAAAAAAAAAATCTGCAAACTGAATTAAACTGACTTGTGTTCATGGCGGGAGTGGAAGAAGAAAAGGCTCTTCGTTTTTCATCATATTTCGTTATTTTGGCTGCAGCATTTAGAGTTAAGCGAGATTCATCCATAGATACCCAATAACCTCAAATTCTCGACAATTACTTTTCATCATTTTCACTTGCTAAATAGGTGTGATTTAACTGGTTCCCCTTTCCTGGGAATATGAATATCCTTATTGCAATAAATTTCAACAACACTTTTTTAATGGCAAAATACTGTCTTTTACATTTTGTCCACAATCTTCATTCTCATTTCATAGACTAGCTCTGTGTGTCTTTTATTTAAATGAATAGGTCTCAAGAAAAACATAGAGAATGGCTCAATTATTATGTGTGATAACTAATCTCTGAAATTAAAAACTGTCCTCTGTCCGACTGATTTACAAAGAACCTCTTAACGGGAAAAAGAAACTGCTTAATAATCCACCTTCTGACAAATAAAAAAAAGCCAATAATTTTTTGGAGGTGAAAGCTTTTTTTCAAGATAACACATGGCTTCAGTTTTTAAATCTTATACCAATGTTCATGTATTAATTATTTTGACATTGTGGTAGTAACCCATTTGAAAAAGTGTTGGAAGAAAGGATTTTCCCAGCCTCCTGCGTATCCCACTCCCCGTCGAAGTAAGCCCGGCCCCCAAAGTCCCAGATTCATAAACAAATCAAGAATCAGGCTAATAACTGAATCCGGGCACAATTACAGGTTTTGGCAGTTCCATAGAAGAGGCACCAGGGGGCACTACAGGACCACATTTTGTAATTCTAGGCGCCATTTTTACCCTTGGACTTGGGAAAATAATTTCTTGGAAAAAATATTAACCTTCTGAGCCCCGGACGTCGTTTTATTTATTACTTTCAATATGCCATTGCCACTCATCTTAACTAACCGGGCTTGGAAGGTTATTTTAAAGGACAGTGCCATAAAAAGAAAACACAATCAGGCTTCTAATGGCTTTACTTCCCTGCAGAATGTTGTCCTGCGGGGTGTGTGTGTGGGGTGTGTGTGTGTGTGTGTGTGTGTGTGTGTGTGTGTGTGTGTGTGTGTGTGTGTATCCAAAACTACAATGTAGGGAGTTCCCCACCCCCACCCCCCAAATCGTGATGTTTCAGGCAAACGGGTTGTTCTCATTATTACCTGCCTTCATTCATTTATTAATTCAATATCAGCAAACATTTATTAAGCCCGTAATGTGCCGGCCCTGGGCATGCCATGAGACTTGAGCCACGTCCCTCCCCCCAGGGTATTATCCAGGGTGAGAAAGCAGTTCTCTTCCCTCCTGGGAGCCAGATTTGTTCTTAGAGCATCAAAATCCCTAAGTGAAAGGTGACACTGCTGTTTTAGATCATTTCTCTTTTCACTGCTCTCCAGAAATTTATATTTTTCAAAAGAAAATGGTTAAATCATTGCTCTCTAGATGTGACAGTCTCAGCCTGAGCATGAGAGCTTACAATTTCCATGCAGGAACTACATGCTAAGTGACTGAATTTTTATTAATCAAATAAAATAGATGCTTGTGAGTTATTGTTTTGTTTTTATTTTCCTTTCAAAGTCCTATGTCGATTAGAATGAACTATGTTGAAATTTAGCAAAAGATTATTAATCAAATAAAATAGATGCTTGTGAGTTATTGTTTTTATTTTCCTTTCAAAGTCCTATGTCGATTAGAATGAATTATGTTGAAATTTAGCAAAAGACACAGGAACATGCCACCACTCTTGGCATCTGATGAGGCATGCTTTCTGGACTCAGCTGGGCCCGGCTTGGCAGTCCTGGCACCCAGGGTTGGTCAAAATAAGATGTAGTCAGTCTGTTTCCTCCTCCTCCCCCCTCCATCTAGTCCCAGTGGTTGGTAAAATCAAGGTGAGAGTGTACCGTTGACACAGACATTTTACAACCATTAACATTTAATCCTCACAGTGACCCCACAAGCTGCCCCCATTTCCCAGCTGAGCAAACTGAGGCTGGAAGAGGTTAATTCTTTGCCCAAGGACACACAACCAGTATCCAAACCCAAGTCCATCTACCTGCAAAGATCACGTGCCCTCTGCTGCTCAACGTAAACCTCCCAAAGCCTGAAAATGACAGTGCTTGCCCAGACCCATCCCATCTTCTTCCTGGCACACAACTGGGCTACATTTCCCAGCGTCCCTTGCAGGAAGGCGGCCTTGTAAGTGGCTTCCAGCCAGTGGAATGTGAGTAGAAGTGAGGTACCCCACTTCCAGGCCCGCCCATCTCCTACACAGTCCTTCACTCCCCCTCTCTGCCTGTCTCAGTCCAACAACTAATTTTGAGGCCCTTGGGGATGGGGGAGCCACGGAACAAAAGATGTTTGCATCCTTAAATCACTGCACGGAAGGTACCCACCAGACACTGACTTTAAATGATTCCACAAGCAAGATGTAACTT
Source organism: Physeter macrocephalus (assembly GCF_002837175.3). Lineage (NCBI taxonomy): Eukaryota > Metazoa > Chordata > Mammalia > Artiodactyla > Physeteridae > Physeter > Physeter macrocephalus. The sequence continues at coordinate 51,327,979 of NC_041218.1, forward strand.
CTGTTGTGTTAAGCCACTCTGATTTGGGGTTGTGTGTTAGTTAACCTTCAATACATAATAATATGTATTATTATGATGGCATCCGTGAAGGCTTCCATTCACCCACCCAGGGGCCTGGGGGCCTTGCTCTAATTCTCTGATCATGAACTTGTCACAACCTTCCTGGGTGTCAGTAAAAAAAGAGCATGGCCACGCCCCACGGCTTGCAGGGTCTTAGTTCCCAGACCAGGGATCAAACCCATGCCCCCTGCAGTGGAAGCGCAGACTCCTAAGCACTGGACCACCGGAGAATTCCTGAACCAAATGATCTTTAAGGTCCTTCCGTGATCTGCGAAAGTCCTGTAATTGTGTGGTGCCCCTCCCTCACCTACTGCAGCCCCTACCCACCCCCAACTACACATCCTTATATGCAGGAGCAAAGTTGCCTGGACCAGGAAGGACTTGGCCCAAACTCTTACCCACCCAGGTTTCCTTTTCGTGTGACACCTTTCCTCCATCTGCTGGGCACCCCCTCAGCTGTGCCGGCCACGTGAGATGTAAGATGTACCGTCAGTAGGATGAGTGTCTTCGAATGGCTCAAGCCGGGCACTTCATAACCTCCCACTCCTGCCTCCTCCATGGTCTGCATGGGACAGAAGCATGTTCCTCCAAGAGTAGGGCTGACTGTAGACCAAGACCTTGAAAACGGTTGGGCATCAGAATAAAGAGAAGGAATTCTGCTCTGTGAAAGCACTGATTCTTCAAATAGTGTCACTTTGACATCTATAAAACACTATACTTAAGATATTTAAGAGTATCTTCAGTGGCTCCTGTGATATCGCTTTCTGTCACTGAATACGACGAGTGCAAAATGAAGATAATGTTAATAGAGAGAAAGGTAGAACCGAGGACTTTTACTGCACAGTCTCCAGGCCAAATCAGGAAAGGAGTGTGTTGCTCGCTGCACCTGTGATTCCAGCTGGGTCCCCTATGCTGAGATGAATCTCGCCCTCTTCTGGCCTCGCATGGCACTTCCAGCGACAAGATGTGAACACTTGCAAATCACTCCTAAGGGCAGGGAGCTCGGCGTCCCTGGGGCCCGCAGTGCCCACGGCAGGGTGTCTTGAATTGGATACCACTGGGGTTTCTAGAAAAACCAGTGAGGGTTAAAACCTGGGTTTTTGAGAGTTGTGATAAATGGGGGTGCAGATGTAAAAATCCAGGACTCATACGCTGGGGGTACTTGCTGTGTGGATGTGTCAGAAAAGAAAAGAGCAAAAAAAAAAAAAAAAAAAGGAACAGAGGAGGGAAAGTTGTCAGATCAGCAGGGACACAGTAGATGCTCTTAATATTAAAACGTTAAATATTAACCTAAATCTGACTAACAATTATGGTGGACACTGTTTTAGGGCTGGCCACTGATTTTCCTCCTTCCCCTCTGTCTATAACAGATTCTACCTTCTCTGATCTCAGGAGGAAGTGGCGTAGACAGAGGGGGGATGTCTGACCCAGGTTAGGCCATTCAGAACCTCTCCTCCCCCACCAAAATCACTGGCCAAATAAAATCCATCCCTGGGGATTTTCTGCTGAAACATGCCCCCCACTGCTTCTACCCTTCCATGCTGTATCTCTGTCCCCTGTAAACTCAAGCTATTGACAGGACCCACAATATGTATTGTTCTAATGCACTAGCACCTGACTCAACCCAAATTATAAATTACCATAATTACCAAGGGTAAAATCCAAGGTTAATGATGAAACAAATTAATGCATACTTAAAATATATAAATGTGTTCTATAACTACTACGAGATGAAATAAGGTTAATTAAAGCAATTTTCAAAATATTAACAGAACCATAGTTCCAGCGAGTGCAGGAACATTATCAGCACATTTGAATCATTAAAGAATTTAAACAATTTATAGAGCCATGGAGAGAGCACTTATATTTGTGAAGGTCAAAAAAAGGATGAACTCTTAAGCTTTCTTTTGTTGTGTGTGAGCCTATTTTGGTTTTCACATACCGTGACATTATTATGTATAAGATTTAAACTGCTCTAATATTACTTGTAGATTTCTATTTATGAAAGAGGTTATCTTGCTTATAGGAAAAATAATTAAGTTTAACCATTCACAAATGGACAGTTATTTGTAGGTCCTTGAACATGAAGATCTATCCAAGCATGATAATTTGTCATTCTTAGTGCTTATTTGACTGCCGATAAGTGCAAAATTGAGCACAAAATGGCCATTGTTTCTGTAGTGCTGCCGCTGCTTTGATTGATAATGAGAAGATACAGCCACCATTTTTAATTTTTAAAATGCAAGATTATTCTGGAGTAAATTAACCTAATCACACAGCGCAAGTAAATTAATGTCAGTTCATTCCCTAATAGCAAAAATAATATTAACCTAAAGAATCTAAATCCACTTCTGACACATATTCAATTTTTATAATGTTACGTTGACAGTTTTTTCTGGATTATATGTGGTGGTTTTCAGCATTAGCTGCTCTGCTAATTGGAAATGTGGGAGTGAGAACACAAATATTCCCGTGGTGTGGAAAAAGGTTGCTTCAGGAATTGATTCAGCTGTATCACAGCTCAGACACCACTTCACTAAAACACCATTGGGTATTTTGCACGGCCAGCCTACCATCAATTCAGCAAGAAGGTCTCAGGGCTTTCGCTCCTGTGGCCTAAGTGGATATTTTTCCTAAGCAGCCCAGCAGCTCTCATTTGGGGAATTCAGGTTCTCCGGCCCTCGATTCCCCCAACACTGTCTGCCCCAGGAGAGTCCAACAGTGCCTTCGCCCTCTCTCCCAGCACCCTGAGGGCTGGGGCCTAGATCTTCCCAAAACGGGGCTCCACGTGGGTCACACAGACTGGAGGAAAGGCCCTGAACTCGCAGACTGTCTCCTCAGCCTTAACAGCTTGAGAAGTTGGGACATTTATGTTGCAACCTTGAGAAAGGCAAAGTAAATACAGAGCATGCCAGCTATTTGTTTTCCTGTTGATGAATTCTCCAAGCTCAGACTGGAAGCCCTCCAAGGACTAAAGTCTCCTCCAAAAGCGGAATGTTAACCCTGAGTCCTTTGGCTGCTTTTCCCTCCGGGTCTCTACTTCTTTCTCTCCCACCTAGAAAGTTCCAAAATATCTCTGGTTTTTGCTTGCTGTGGATGTCGCTCAGGGATGAGTCTGCTTCTCTTGATCCCGCAGAACAAGCCAGGGCCAAAGACAGTGAAGGAAGAAGCCAAATGACTACGTGGTAGAGGAACTTTCAAGAACTTCTTGTAGCAAGGCTTCCTAGAGCCCAGCTCCTGCACATTTAGTGAAACTGGCTTGGCTCATGGAAGAGAGTCAACTGTTTAGAGCCAAACTTCTCTAGCTTTAAACATTTGCCACATGCTCTATTGCAAATCTTATATTATAAATCCATCATCTTCTCCTTGGAAACATAACAAATTAGCCCTACATTTGTTGGTTTGTTTTTCTCTTTACATGAGACATACACAGTTAATAGACCAGTCTAGGTAAGATGATGCTTTTCAGTCCCTTAATCACTATTGACTTTTAGCGTCTACTCTGTTTTTATCATGTTTAAAAAGTTAAATATAATCTTTTCCTAACCATAAAATTACTACATTCTCTATAGGGAACATGAGAAATGAGTATAAAAATTTTAAAATATTATTTGTAATTTCATCACCCACAGTTAAGTGTTGTTAACATTTCCGTATATTCGTTTTTTCCTCTGGTAGCTACACTGTCTGGATGCTGATTTTTTTTCATTCCATCTTATATCATAAATATCTTCTCAATATTTATTTACTATCAATAATCTTCAAAAATGAGATTTTTAATGACTTCGATACTATTCCATCATTGGAATGTATCACAATGTTTTTAACTGATCTCCTATTGTTGGATATTATAAGTAGCATTCCAGTAATCATATTTCTATGTAAATCTTTGGCCACATATCCTAAGTATTAATTCCTTAGGATAGATTCCTAGAAGTAAAATTACTGGGTCAAAGTGTAGGAGCAGTGTTAATACATTTTGCCAAACTCTTTTTTCCAAGGAATGCTTATCCATTTGTGCTTCTACCAGCAGTGACTGAGATGCCCCGTTTAGCCGTGTTCTCATCCACGTGGAGGATTGCTGTTTTCCTACCTTGGTCAATACAATAGATACTTCTGGCGTTGAAACAGGTGGTGTGGCCCAGGGGTGAGGAGGGCTGTAGGCTGGGAGTCAGGAGACCTGGGCTTGAATTTAGGCTCTTCCATTAGTTAGTTCTGCAACTCTGTGTAAAACCCTTAGCAGGAAGGATGAAAAGTTGGAACAGTAATGGCTGCCCACATAAGATAATGAATATGAAAATGCTTTGTAAATGTAAAGCGTAAGGATTTTTTATTACTTACTGCAAGGCACCTACCCATTGGTAATAGTACCTAAGAAAAATTAGGACTTGAGTATACAAATTATAAATAAAAGATGAAATACTGATTTAAGGTTCCTTTTTAAAACTAAGAGAAGGTGACTTTATTAGCATAATTTCTCACATCTCTTTCTGAGCTCACACATACACACAAAAATTAGGTGGTATCTGAAATCTCAGATGAGCCTACTGTAATGTGTGAAATAAAGTTGGAATTGTCTTGGATTATGCAAACTAAATGCAATAGTTAACACTTTTATGGAAAGTGGATTCAAATGTAATTGCCATTTAGTTGGAGGTGGCAGAAACTCAAGAAAGTTTTCAATGTTAACTGTTGCAACACAGTTGAAAGCAATCCGTCTGATCAGGCTGCTCTGTTCCCGTTATTCCAACGCGTCCATATTATTTCCTCCTCCCCATCCATCTGTAGCTGTATTGCCTTTAAGGTTTACCCAGGATCTCCTTTCTCCTGAAGTCTTTCCCAGGTGCCCCAGAGTGAAAGCTTACCCTTCGCAGGTTTCTTACCTGTGAACCCCACAAGCCAGCTCTGGATTACCCACTGCTTTGTGAGGTCCTTTCATCATTTCTAGTGTGTAAATATTTCCTCCCCAGAGACGCCTTAAACGATTTGAGGAGGGAGATTCTTCCTCTGCATTTGCAGCTCTGTGCGCACTCTCGGCCCTAAATTAACTTGCCCCTGAGGTTGATAAAGAGAGAAGGTTTTACCCAGGGCCAAGGAGTCACTTTCCCAGTAACTCCGCTGGGGAAACTTTCTCTAGACTTTTGTCCCTCTTGGCATGAGGGAGATGGAGGGCAGGGCAGTACCTCCTGCTACATTTCTTCTGGGGATTATTTTTCCCTCATTAATTGCACCGACAGGATAAGAATAGCTCACAGCCCACCGGCAAAGGCTAATGTGGACAGTTTTGTTCTTTCATTTTTTTTCCTCACCCTATTCTTCCTGAGTCACCCTTCACCTTCCTTGCTAAATATATATCTCCTTTCTGATTAAACGTCACTTTTTTTTCTTTTTAAACAAAACTAAAGGAAAGGCTGCATTTCGGTATAATCATTATGATTCCCAAAGAAATATTAATGTTCTGAGGACAACAATATCCTACTCACATTTTGGAGAGATGAAACTTGATGATGTTTTATTGACAATTCTAGATACATTCCAATTTCCAGAGGCTTAGTTAAGCAATGTGTGATTGCAAGAAACAGAAAGCTACCCAAATTATTCAAGTCAAAGGACAGAATGGAGGTAAGGGAGCTGTACCAGCCTTTCCAGCACATCAAGCTTGAAATCTTGTGTGAGTTACAAGAGAGAATACCGGTTTTCAAAGCACCGGAAAGGACTGTGCAGGAGTTGGGTGTTGTTACCGTAATAGAGAAGTAAAATTCTTCGCCTCCCATCAAGCAACGGGTGGAGTTCGGAAAACCTTTCTAGTTATTGAGAAGTGTGGAAGGAAGCTGGTGATGCCTGGTTGCAGCTCTAATGGAATATAGAGATTGCAACCATGTATGTCTACAATTGGGGCATTAGGTCCTGGGCAATGACCCAAGACAACTTTCCTCAGACTTTACAACACAGTTAAAAAAGAGCTGTTGGCAACCGTCCAGAGAGGAGGTTCTGAGAAAGAGCTCAGCAACCCAGCCAAATATAATCGCCTCCCAAAATTAGGTCAAAATTGTCAACGTTAGCGGAGGACCTAGACACTAAAGTCAGAATGCTGACCAGCCAGTCTGTAAACAAATTCATTACTGACCTTCTTCAGGAACCAGTCCATGGGCTCTATCTGCTCTACTGGCAATAATGTTCTTAGGAAACATATTAGGAGCAAAAGTTGAACTCTAAGTTTGCCCTCACCACTGCCAAAGGCAATCATTCCACAACCCAGAACTTACAATTACTTGTGTAATTGTGTACATGCCATTTCACACTTCATTTCCATTTTAGCTCTCTTTTAATTTTAGAATCACCTCAGAACTTTTTTTCATAATTACTGAAACAGAGATACTAGGTAGGGCTGTAAACAGCTTCCAACCCCTGGCTTTGCACGGTTCGGGGACCAGTGTACATTTACCCTGGCTTCCAGCCTCAGTCGCACCATCCCATCCCTCCACCTCCCTCCAGTCCTTCCTTCCATCGTCTCAGCTTCCACAGACACAAGCTGGATGAGGCTGAGCCCGTCACGCATGTCACTAATAGTGAACAAAAGACGAGGTAATAGTCTACCAAGATTTAGTTCCAGTCATGAAAGAAGTACTGCTTCTGACTATAATCCTGTGTGATAGACCAGTTCCAGAGGTTGAGCTAACAAGATACACCCTCGGTAAGCTTGTAGACATTGTTTCCCAGGTACCACAGTTGTTGAACCTGAGAAAATGAAAAGGAAGTCCAGAAGTCCCCTTGACTATCAGAAATTCTCTTGCAATCAAATGAGATGAAACATGGGAAAGGACTTTGAAAGTGATAAAGTGTGAGAAAATGTGAGGCCATAGCTCCGCAACAAGAGAGGCCGCAATAGTGAGAGGCCCGCGCACCGCGATGAAGTGTGGCCCCCGCTTGCCACAACTAGAGAAGCCCTCGCACAGAAACGAAGACCCAACACAGCCAAAAATAAAATAAAATAAATAAATAAAAAATGATAATAAAAATAAAGGAATTCCTTTAAAAAAATAATAATAATTTTAAAAATGTGAGGCCATAAAAGAAGTATCGCAAGAAGTGTCATGTCACTGATTTCGGGCAAAAGTTGAATAAATGCTATCACTAACATTTTGAATTCAAAGTTCAAAAGAGAGAATTAGAATCCAATCAAAATCAGTCCGCAAAAGAGGCATTAGCGCTCTCCAAATGGTCCACGTGCTCCCCGACGTTTCCAGCCTCTGTTGCTGTTAGCCGGGGCTGTGTGACTGACTGCCTCTGACCAAAAGACTACAAGCAGAAGGGCTGATGGACTGTGTAGCACTTAGGTCCAGAGTACTTAGGAACAGAAATGCATCCCCCGACATTTGCCTACTTCCTGCTTCAGTGACCCTGGAAACCAGGCATTGAGATGGAGGGAACCTGGATCCCTGAGTCACTTGATGAAGGAGTGCCCTCCAACCTGGAAGGCAAACATTAGTATAAGGGCTAAGTCACAAAGAGTTCAGTGTTCACTTAATGCCAGAGCATAATAAAGCCTATCTTTTAAAATACACTGATTTTTCTTTTCTTTTTAATTAAATCTCTTCCAGAACATAGCATCAGTGCTCTTCAGAGATGCTCATGATGGAAGGAAGTGATTGTAAATGGAGTGATTCTTGCACTAGGACTACATCATCGATGATCTAGGTATTAAAGAAAAAACAGTCAACCCCAAATCAGATAATGCTTTATACAGTGAATAAACTTCTAACAGAGTGGTTTAGTGGATTAAATAACACAGCTGACTTTGGCACTCAGAGGTCTCATTCTGATCCAGGCATTTTTTTCTCTCTCAGACCCTAAGTAATTGTTTTGTTTGTTTTTTTTTTTTGCGGTACGCGGGCCTCTCACTGCTGTGGTCTCTCCCATTGCGGAGCACAGGCTCCAGACGCGCAGGCTCAGCGGCCATGGCTCACGGGCCCAGCCGCTCCGTGGCACGTGAGACCCTAAGTAATTTAATCTCTTCTCTCTGCTTTGGTTTACGTAGAGAAGGACCTTCCTCAGAGGGATTTGGTGAGCAATAAAAATAACTGTAAAGCACATTTCTGGCACAAAGTGCTGCATAAATGCTTTATGATTTCCCTTAATGATATCATGGACAGGGACACTATACTTTTAGGTGAAATATTTTCATTTGAATTATAGCATGCAATACTCTAGATGTCAAGGCCTGGTGGATGGCTGAAATAAAGATCTTTTGTTTTTCTGGAGTCTGGATAATTTAATCATTTTTCCTTCAGCTCCAAAAATTAAATCTAATTAGACACATCAGGATTTGGATCCAACAGAAGCTAATCATGGCCTATATAAAAAGAGGGGACATGAATGATACAGCCTTCAGGCCATCAGTTTTGCTCATGAATTCTGCTTTAGAGGAAAAACACTCAGTTGGGCTTCTTTTCTTTCTTCCTTTCTTCTTCTTTTTTTTTTTAATAACTTACTTTGCCTTAGAAAATCATAGCCTTATATTACCGAGCCCAGGTCAGAGTCTCAAGGGGCACGTATTCACTTTCCAATGCAGATGGGCATTTTTGTTCTCTAGGGAGGGAAAGGGAGCCTTCAGTCAAATATATCCACCCACCATGGAGAGGCCACATTCTTCTCCATAATTATGACGTAAGAAGGGAAAAGGCAGTGGCAATTTTTTTTTTTTTGTACAAAATGTAGTTATAGGGCTCTTCTGTCATTTTCTATGTGTGTCATAAAGTAAATGCGTTTGAGAAACTCCGCCCTGCAGGTCAGTTTGCAAACCCCTCAAACTCTATTCACGAGAGGCTCCCACCTCTGAGTTATTCCACTTCTCACATGCCAGATGTGCCCTCTGTCCTTCCCACGCACCCCCTCACACAGCTACCATTTACCCAATGCTTCCTTTGTGCCAGACTTTGTACAGTGCAGTGAACATCATCTCCTATAATCCATACGATACAATCCAGTAAGGCAGGAAGTATTCATCCCATTTTCCAGATGAGGAAAAGACGCTCAGCAAAGTTAAATAATTCCCCCCGAGTCATACAGCTGGTAGGAAGGGGATCCTGGATTCAAACCTGGTCCAGCGACTCCAGCACTAATATGTCTTTTTTAATAGCCTCATCCTTTAGCTGGTGAGGAAGGGAACAGGAAGGATGGAAGAAGGAAGGAAAGGGAAGTGAACAAAAGTTACTGCTGCTTCTTTTTCTTAGAAAGAAAGAATGTTTAGAGCTGGAAACAACTCTCCAGATTTTCCAGCCACTTTCCACACTTTTTAGAAAAGGAAAGAGATACTCAGACAAGTGAAATGGCATTCACAATGTTATATAGTACCTTGAATAAGTAAAACCCAAACACGGTGTGTTGGGACCAGAACCTGTATCCAGGATTTCAAACTCCCAAGTCTACCTCTTCCACCATAACATCCCCCTACCCTACCCCACCCCTCATTTTAAAAAATAACTCACATTAGTGAATTTACCTCTTAGTAAAAAAAAAAAAATAGGTAAATGGTTTAAATTGTTTCAGTGATCTAGAATAGCAGTCCGTCATATACCTTTGTGTGGATGGAAGGGCCAAGCCCTAAATTCGTTCATTGTTCATTCAGCTCACAATTTGGAGCACCTACCAAGTGCAGAGCTCAAGGTCAGGGTCAGAATACTGTGCCAGACTGGGCTGATGGGTCCCTGACTACACGAGCAGTTTTCAGCCTGATGAATCTAAAATTTGATGAATTTGACTCTTTTATCATACACCATGGGTGAAGAGAAAAAAAGTGAAGTTGATTCAAACTGTTGATTTCTATAATAGTACCCTTTCAATACTTGAATCCTTTATCTATTTCTATAGTATCCGGTACATTTTTACATATGGCGAAGGAAGGCGTTTCCTTGTACAGATATTTTTACAAGGAAACTTCTAGGCAGTTGGAATGCATCGCTAAACAAAAAAGTCAGAAATATCTGTCCTCACAGAGATTACATCTTAATTAGGAGAAACAGGCAATGAACAAGTACCACGATGAATAAGGAAATTATATATTATATTAGAAGGTGATGTGGGTTAGAGAAAACAAAAATATCGAAGGATAAGAGGAGTTTGGAATTCGGAGGGGCAGTGGGGCAGATTGCAGTTTTAAAGAGGATGGCCAGAGCAGGCCTCGTGGAGAATATTTGAGTTTGATTGAACGTGAGTCAGTTAGCCTTGTGGATTTCTGGGGAAACAACATTCCAGCAAGGTCAACAGTCAGTGCAAGGAGATAGCTAGGAGCTTTAAGCAGGCCCGTGTTGCTGAAGCAGAATGAGCAAGAGGGAGAGAGGAGGAAAGATCTCAGAGAGATAAGGGGCTGAGGGTTGCTATCATGCATGGCCTCGTGGTCCACTGGAAGGACCTGGCTTTACTCTAAGTGACATGGGGCATCCCTAGGGATTGTGGGATGAGGAGTGATATGATGAGACTCAGGTTTTAAAAGGACCGCTCTGGCTGCTGGGTTGAGAAAAACTTCAGGGGCAAGGGTAGAGGCAAGGAGACTGGTTAGGAGACACTAAATATCTAATTGTGATCTTGTGATTTATAATAAGAAATATTTATTTGTTTTTCGACCTCTTCCTGGCACAGAGTTCCTAAAACCCTTGGAATTTCTTAAGTGAGGAGAGCAGTACAGGTGTCTTTGAATGAGGTGACTTTTGGCAAGTCCCTGGGTCACATAAGGATGGGGGCTGGTCACCAGAGGACCCAACCAGGTGGTTAGAGGGGGTTGGAACTTTCGGTTCCAACCCCCTCTCCCCACCCCAGACCTCCCAGGAGGGGAGAGGAACTGGAGATTGAATCAATCACCAATGGCCAATGATTTAATCAATCATGCCTATACTACATGACTTCACTACGAAGCTTCCATAAATGCCCAAAAGGACAGGGTTCAGATTGCTTCTGGATTGGTACACGCATGCAGATTCGGGGAGACTGGTGCACCCAGAGAGGACATGGAAGATCCCTGTGCTTTCCTTATACCTTGCCCTAAGCATCTCTTCCATCTGACTGTTCCTGAGTCATATCCTTTTAGAGTAAGCCAGTATCTAGTAAGTAAAACGTTTCTCTGAGGTTTACGGGCTGCTCTTACAAATTAATCAAACCCAAGGAGGGCATCGTTGGAAGCTCCTATCTTTAGGTCGGTCAGAAGCACAGGTGACAACCAGAACTTGAGACTGGCCTCTGAAGGAGGAGGGGGACAGTCTTGTAGGACTGAGCCCTTAACCTGTGGAATCTGATGCTATCTCTGGGTAGGCAGTGTCAGAATTGAAATGAATTGTAGGACACCCAGCTGACAAAGCAGAGTTCTTGTTGCATATGTGGAGAAACTCACCCCACCTCACCCCACACACACGTTGGAACTGGGTCCATAATCTTCACTAACTGAAGTAATCCAGGTGAGAGACAAAGGTGGCCTAGACGTGGGTGGTAGCAGAGGAGGTGGGAGAAATGGTTGGATTCTGGATAGATTTTTTAAGGAGTCACAGATTTTCCTAGCAGATTAGACGGTGTGGTGTAGGGGAGGTGAGCAAAAGAGTCCAGCATGATGCCAAAGTGTTTTGTTTGTTTTTTATTGAAGTGTAGTTGATTTACAATGTTGTGTTAGTTTCAGGTGTACATCAAAGTGATTCAATTTTATATATATATATGTATTATTTTTCAGATTCTTTTCCATTATAGGTTATTGCAAGATATCGACTATAGTTCCCTGTGCTATACAGTAAATCCTTGCTGTTTATTTTATATATAGTACTGTGTATCTGTTAATCCCATACTCCTAATTTATCCTGGTTTCCCAAAGCTTTTGCACAGCAAAGGAAACCATAAACAAGACAAAAAGACAACCCTCAGAATGTGAGAAAATATTTGCAAATGAATCAACGGACAAAGGATTAATCTCCTATATATATATATATATTTATATATATATATATATATGCAGCTTTCTCTGTCTGACTTCACTCAGTATGATAATCTCTAGGTCCATCCATGTAGCTGCAAATGGCAATATTTCATTCTTTTTTAATGGATGCCAAAGTTTTTAACCTGAGCAGCTGGAAGGCTGAACTTGTCATCTCCTGGGGAAGACCAGGTGGCACACATTTGCAGCAGTGAATTCAGGAGTTGGGTGTGGTTGTGTTAGAGACATGAGCCTGTCTTAGGAGGAAAGCCTGGGCTGGAGATGTGAATTTGGCTGTTACATTCTACCAAAACCGCGAGACTGTACGAGATCACTAAGGGGCTTATGCTGTCTGGTAAAGGCTGCTTTACCATTCTTTGGAGAACTTCATTTCTCCAACTTGTAAGAACAGGGAGAAATGATTAAGACCAAAAGGATTGTTTGACAATGATTTATTTTTCTGAACAGCCCCACAAAGAAAAACAAAATCGTGGGAGCACATTTAATTTTTAATTTTATTTTTCTCAGTTATGGTAACAGATTTTGGCCAAGGGACCCAGGCCTCTACAGAAAACTCACAAATGTGTGGGCAAGAGGCAAGCGTGGAATTTCTTGTGTACATGAAAACACTGGCACCAGGCAAAACCAGAAAGTGCAGTAGAGTCCCAGAGGCCACACTCTTCAATTACTGGGAGACTAAGTTTCACATCTGCACAGCTGGCCCAGCATCCAACAGCCCCAGACACGAGGACAGAGGGGACACACAGGTCCCTGGTGAGTGGAACACCTAATTAAAGCCCATGTAACTATCGCACAGGTGGATATTTATGTTAAAACGTCTGCCCTTTTAAAATCTACCATTGTTACCAACGTGAATAGGAGGCCAAGGCCCTCCCACTATCCTAATCTCCTCCAAATGGTGAAAGTGGCTGGATTGTGGAGTGACCAGTGTGGAGTCATTCATCATTTCATTCGTTCACTAAGTAGCTATGGAAAGCCATTTCAGATCCATCCACCAACACTGGAGAAGTGAGCCTGCCCTGTAAGAGATAGCTGGCACCTGCCCCTGGACGCCTCGTACAATTATTTGCTCAGCAAAGGAACAACCTTCTCTCAATCGTCTTCCCACTGGTTTCACCTCTGCATCCTGCCGTCCCAGGCTGCCGACACAAAAAACGGAAACTTTTGGGCAAGGAATTCAGCAATATTCAGTCTACCCTCCTAAAGTAAACGTGCTCCTAGGACCCACTCGATTGCTGCAGTTGGTTAAGAGCCACTGTATGGATTTGCTTTATCCCCAGAGTTGTAAGCCGAGCGGTCAAGGATTCCGCGCTGCAGGGCGATGCAATTAGATCCCAGCGTTCTTTGGCTTTGAACCCTTCGCTGGTGAGCACTTGGGTGTTTCCGTCCCTCTATAGTGCTCCAGTTGCTACATATCAAAATGATATCTCTTTTTTTTGGTTAAATTACACAAGCCTAGGTCTACAAGTGTCCAATAACCCAAAGGTTGTGTGCCAGTGAACCAATCTCTTCTCGCTTTGTGAATTTAAATTCCCCTGTAAGCTATAGATGGGAACACCGTGTGTCTATATTTCCACAAGCCAGTCCTCTCTTTCCAAGCAGTCCTCCAAGGAAATTCTTATTCTGCTGGCATCAATGCGGCTGCTGTAATTGCTCATAAAGTCATCCGCGGGACTTTGCGGCCGGCGCCTTTACTAAGCTCTGTAATTAATTCTTGGAAAGCCATAGAAGGAGCTTGTTCAGAGCACCGTTAAATCAAAAGCAGGCTTCCTGTTGGCCCGCTCAGATGGAGCCCTGACAGTTTAAAACAGATAATGAACCAGGCTAAAGAAACCTCCGAACAACCGTTCATTCCTCCAGCAGTTGAATCTATGCGCCACCCAAGACATAAACAGAGCGCGTGGGTCATAAGCGGATGCAGAGACCACGGTTCTTCCGACGCACAGGGGGACTTTGGAGCATGAACTTTTTTTTTTTTTTTTTTTGGTGGTACGCGGGCCTCTCACTGCTGTGGCCTCTCCCGCTGCGGAGCTCCAGACGCGCAGGCTCAGCGGCCATGGCTCACGGGCCCAGCCGCTCCGTGGCACGTGAGACCCTAAGTAATTTAATCTCTTCTCTCTGCTTTGGTTTACGTAGAGAAGGACCTTCCTCAGAGGGATTTGGTGAGCAATAAAAATAACTGTAAAGCACATTTCTGGCACAAAGTGCTGCATAAATGCTTTATGATTTCCCTTAATGATATCATGGACAGGGACACTATACTTTTAGGTGAAATATTTTCATTTGAATTATAGCATGCAATACTCTAGATGTCAAGGCCTGGTGGATGGCTGAAATAAAGATCTTTTGTTTTTCTGGAGTCTGGATAATTTAATCATTTTTCCTTCATCTCCAAAAATTAAATCTAATTAGACACATCAGGATTTGGATCCAACAGAAGCTAATCATGGCCTATATAAAAAGAGGGGACATGAATGATACAGCCTTCAGGCCATCAGTTTTGCTCATGAATTCTGCTTTAGAGGAAAAACACTCAGTTGGGCTTCTTTTCTTTCTTCCTTTCTTCTTCTTTTTTTTTTTAATAACTTACTTTGCCTTAGAAAATCATAGCCTTATATTACCGAGCCCAGGTCAGAGTCTCAAGGGGCACGTATTCACTTTCCAATGCAGATGGGCATTTTTGTTCTCTAGGGAGGGAAAGGGAGCCTTCAGTCAAATATATCCACCCACCATGGAGAGGCCACATTCTTCTCCATAATTATGACGTAAGAAGGGAAAAGGCAGTGGCAATTTTTTTTTTTTTGTACAAAATGTAGTTATAGGGCTCTTCTGTCATTTTCTATGTGTGTCATAAAGTAAATGCGTTTGAGAAACTCCGCCCTGCAGGTCAGTTTGCAAACCCCTCAAACTCTATTCACGAGAGGCTCCCACCTCTGAGTTATTCCACTTCTCACATGCCAGATGTGCCCTCTGTCCTTCCCACGCACCCCCTCACACAGCTACCATTTACCCAATGCTTCCTTTGTGCCAGACTTTGTACAGTGCAGTGAACATCATCTCCTATAATCCATACGATACAATCCAGTAAGGCAGGAAGTATTCATCCCATTTTCCAGATGAGGAAAAGACGCTCAGCAAAGTTAAATAATTCCCCCCGAGTCATACAGCTGGTAGGAAGGGGATCCTGGATTCAAACCTGGTCCAGCGACTCCAGCACTAATATGTCTTTTTTAATAGCCTCATCCTTTAGCTGGTGAGGAAGGGAACAGGAAGGATGGAAGAAGGAAGGAAAGGGAAGTGAACAAAAGTTACTGCTGCTTCTTTTTCTTAGAAAGAAAGAATGTTTAGAGCTGGAAACAACTCTCCAGATTTTCCAGCCACTTTCCACACTTTTTAGAAAAGGAAAGAGATACTCAGACAAGTGAAATGGCATTCACAATGTTATATAGTACCTTGAATAAGTAAAACCCAAACACGGTGTGTTGGGACCAGAACCTGTATCCAGGATTTCAAACTCCCAAGTCTACCTCTTCCACCATAACATCCCCCTACCCTACCCCACCCCTCATTTTAAAAAATAACTCACATTAGTGAATTTACCTCTTAGTAAAAAAAAAAAAAATAGGTAAATGGTTTAAATTGTTTCAGTGATCTAGAATAGCAGTCCGTCATATACCTTTGTGTGGATGGAAGGGCCAAGCCCTAAATTCGTTCATTGTTCATTCAGCTCACAATTTGGAGCACCTACCAAGTGCAGAGCTCAAGGTCAGGGTCAGAATACTGTGCCAGACTGGGCTGATGGGTCCCTGACTACACGAGCAGTTTTCAGCCTGATGAATCTAAAATTTGATGAATTTGACTCTTTTATCATACACCATGGGTGAAGAGAAAAAAAGTGAAGTTGATTCAAACTGTTGATTTCTATAATAGTACCCTTTCAATACTTGAATCCTTTATCTATTTCTATAGTATCCGGTACATTTTTACATATGGCGAAGGAAGGCGTTTCCTTGTACAGATATTTTTACAAGGAAACTTCTAGGCAGTTGGAATGCATCGCTAAACAAAAAAGTCAGAAATATCTGTCCTCACAGAGATTACATCTTAATTAGGAGAAACAGGCAATGAACAAGTACCACGATGAATAAGGAAATTATATATTATATTAGAAGGTGATGTGGGTTAGAGAAAACAAAAATATCGAAGGATAAGAGGAGTTTGGAATTCGGAGGGGCAGTGGGGCAGATTGCAGTTTTAAAGAGGATGGCCAGAGCAGGCCTCGTGGAGAATATTTGAGTTTGATTGAACGTGAGTCAGTTAGCCTTGTGGATTTCTGGGGAAACAACATTCCAGCAAGGTCAACAGTCAGTGCAAGGAGATAGCTAGGAGCTTTAAGCAGGCCCGTGTTGCTGAAGCAGAATGAGCAAGAGGGAGAGAGGAGGAAAGATCTCAGAGAGATAAGGGGCTGAGGGTTGCTATCATGCATGGCCTCGTGGTCCACTGGAAGGACCTGGCTTTACTCTAAGTGACATGGGGCATCCCTAGGGATTGTGGGATGAGGAGTGATATGATGAGACTCAGGTTTTAAAAGGACCGCTCTGGCTGCTGGGTTGAGAAAAACTTCAGGGGCAAGGGTAGAGGCAAGGAGACTGGTTAGGAGACACTAAATATCTAATTGTGATCTTGTGATTTATAATAAGAAATATTTATTTGTTTTTCGACCTCTTCCTGGCACAGAGTTCCTAAAACCCTTGGAATTTCTTAAGTGAGGAGAGCAGTACAGGTGTCTTTGAATGAGGTGACTTTTGGCAAGTCCCTGGGTCACATAAGGATGGGGGCTGGTCACCAGAGGACCCAACCAGGTGGTTAGAGGGGGTTGGAACTTTCGGTTCCAACCCCCTCTCCCCACCCCAGACCTCCCAGGAGGGGAGAGGAACTGGAGATTGAATCAATCACCAATGGCCAATGATTTAATCAATCATGCCTATACTACATGACTTCACTACGAAGCTTCCATAAATGCCCAAAAGGACAGGGTTCAGATTGCTTCTGGATTGGTACACGCATGCAGATTCGGGGAGACTGGTGCACCCAGAGAGGACATGGAAGATCCCTGTGCTTTCCTTATACCTTGCCCTAAGCATCTCTTCCATCTGACTGTTCCTGAGTCATATCCTTTTAGAGTAAGCCAGTATCTAGTAAGTAAAACGTTTCTCTGAGGTTTACGGGCTGCTCTTACAAATTAATCAAACCCAAGGAGGGCATCGTTGGAAGCTCCTATCTTTAGGTCGGTCAGAAGCACAGGTGACAACCAGAACTTGAGACTGGCCTCTGAAGGAGGAGGGGGACAGTCTTGTAGGACTGAGCCCTTAACCTGTGGAATCTGATGCTATCTCTGGGTAGGCAGTGTCAGAATTGAAATGAATTGTAGGACACCCAGCTGACAAAGCAGAGTTCTTGTTGCATATGTGGAGAAACTCACCCCACCTCACCCCACACACACGTTGGAACTGGGTCCATAATCTTCACTAACTGAAGTAATCCAGGTGAGAGACAAAGGTGGCCTAGACGTGGGTGGTAGCAGAGGAGGTGGGAGAAATGGTTGGATTCTGGATAGATTTTTTAAGGAGTCACAGATTTTCCTAGCAGATTAGACGGTGTGGTGTAGGGGAGGTGAGCAAAAGAGTCCAGCATGATGCCAAAGTGTTTTGTTTGTTTTTTATTGAAGTGTAGTTGATTTACAATGTTGTGTTAGTTTCAGGTGTACATCAAAGTGATTCAATTTTATATATATATATGTATTATTTTTCAGATTCTTTTCCATTATAGGTTATTGCAAGATATCGACTATAGTTCCCTGTGCTATACAGTAAATCCTTGCTGTTTATTTTATATATAGTACTGTGTATCTGTTAATCCCATACTCCTAATTTATCCTGGTTTCCCCTTTGGTAACCATAAGTTTGTTTTCTACGTCTGTGAGTCTGTTTCTATTTTATATATAGATTCATTTGTATTATTTTTTTAGATCACATGGGAGTGAGATATATATATATATATATATATATATATATATATATATATATATTCAGCTTTCTCTGTCTGACTTCACTCAGTATGATAATCTCTAGGTCCATCCATGTAGCTGCAAATGGCAATATTTCATTCTTTTTTAAT
>NC_041218.1:51347549-51363520 GCF_002837175.3 Physeter macrocephalus
AACTTTTTTTTTTTTTTTTTTTGGTGGTACGCGGGCCTCTCACTGCTGTGGCCTCTCCCGCTGCGGAGCACAGGCTCCGGACGTGCAGGCTCAGCGGCCGTGGCTCACGGGCCCAGCCGCTCCGCGGCATGTGGGATCTTCCCGGACCGGGGCACGAACTCACGTCCCCTGCTTCGGCAGGTGGACTATCAACCACTGCGCCACCAGGGAAGCCCTGGAGCGTGAACTTTTAACTATTGGCCAAACACTTTGCTGCTTCACATGATTTTTTTTTAACGCATTTGTTTGCTTGTTTTGTTTGCTCATGGATGCTGAGGTTATTTTGGTAAAAACAATTTGGAAAGACGTGTGGGTGTGGCGTGTATCATCAGCTGAAGGGGCAGACTAGTCAAGCTGGTTGATGGCCCTGGTCTATCTGCATGAAGCCAGCTTGAATAATAATAATAATAATAGTAAAAGCTGCAAATTGTTGATTGACAGTATGTCTCAGCAGGCTTTGGCCCTTGTGCACACGTTCTCCCAAGGGCTCTAAGAGGACAGAATTATCACCTTCTTTGTATGGAGTGAAGCCTGGTGTTACAATGTCCTTGTGCCCCACAGATGGCTTCATGAGAATAAGGCAGACCATAGCTTCCTTTCTCCATGCCTAAATAAAACTGCTTCTGTAAAAGCACCGTGCCTTGTACACATTAAAGAGTCGATAAATGTGCTTATTGACTCAGTGAAACTCACACTTTGTCACTAGTTTTAAAAGGGAACTGCCATTTCTCTACAGTAGTGGTTCTCAACTGGGGGTGATTTTGCCCATTAGGGGGTATTTTAAATTGTCACAGCTGGAGAGGGGGGCCTTGCTGCTGGCATCTAGATGGTAGGGGCCAAGGACGCTGCTGGACCTTCTCAAAATGTCAGTGGTATTGAAGTTAAGAAATCCTGATCTATAGCCAAGGTCAACCAATAAATTGATCATCATTTGTTGATTAATATTTCAATTATAAAATATCAAACTGAGAAAAGAAAATGATTAATCCCGTAGGCTCTGAATTGCATACCAAAACTGGCCAAAGATGTGTCTTTATGTTCCAAAATCCAGGCAAAAATCTAGCACAAATATTAATACCAGGTACACCTGGGAGATATCTGAGAAAGATAGGGGTGCCAAGCCCAGTCTTGTGTATAGAAGTTAATTCTGAGTTATCATGTGAAATGAAAATCCAGCCAATACACCAGTATAAAAATGGGCTGCCCCTAAGGCCTGTACCAAATCAGAAGAAAATTTCAACAAATTCCAAAGAACTGATATCATAGAGACAGTGTTGTCTGTCCACAATAATGTAAAAATTATACACCAATAATAAACATGAGAACAAAAATAAAAGACCTATTTTTGGAAAGGAAAAAATAGACACCTAAATAATTCTTGGATTAAGGAATAACTCATATGACTTTATCATTTGCTTTTGTCACTTAATAATCTATCATAAACATTTCTCATATACCTTTAAAATATGTTCTAAAATGTGGTTTTTCGGGGCAGCATGATATTCTAAAATATGGATGACAGTTTATTTAACCAATCACTTTTTTAGGCACTAAATCTAATGTAAATTTAGAATTTACATTATTCTCAATTTTCAACTATTATAACTATTGCTATAATGAACTTGAAACTTGAAACATTACTATTTTTACTTCATTATTCACAAATATATTTTGCACCATTAAGTTCTTCTTATATTTCCTAATTAGAATGTTCCCAATTGGAGACCAGCTATACAACAACTTCATCTGAAGGAAGAATAGCCATAATTTTTTAAAAAGAAAGAAACCCTGCATTGTAGATCTTTCTACAAATATTGGATTGCTCCAGGAAAATATCAAGCCAGGTGATAATGGTTTGTGTCACCATTTTAGAAAGAATTAAGAAAACAGCAGTACTGGTAGTTCCCTGGTGGCCTAGTGGTTAGGATCCCGGGTTTTCCCTGCTGGCCTGGGTTCAATCCCTGGTTGGGGAACTGAGATCCCACAAGCCACGTGACACAGCCAAAAAAAAAAGGGGGCAGTACAGATACTGCATTACCAGATGCCACCCTTACAATTTGTAGATCTCACACGTCAATATATACATGAGATGTCGAGTTATTTCCTCTGCAGGCTGCCTCTAAATTGAAGTAAAAACTGTATTACTGAAGCTGGGCCAGCTAAAACAGCAAGAACAATAAATCAAACAACAACATTAGTTTCATTTAACACTGGGAAAACAAGCGTTTCTAGATAACTACATATCATGTAAGACAATTCTGGAAACAGGAAATAAATGGGTGAAACTAAAACGAAGAAAATTGGACAAGCTTCATCAGGACTGAAAATATTGGCAGTTCCAGAACAGGGATATTAGCTGAATAATGAGGTGAGACGCATGTGAATATTGACACAGTCCACACTGTCTGAACTCAGGGAAGCAGCATGAAGCTCCTGTTAAAAGCCCACACTCGAATCAAAATGCCTTGGCTTCATTTTAGTGGTAGAACTGGGTGGCCTTGGCCAAGTTCACCAACCCTCGGTCTCTACATCTCTAAAGTGGCTATAATAACATCTTGTACCTCTTAGGGATGCTCTGAGAATTGAATGCAAAAACCAGTGTAAATAAAGGGTTTAGCATAGTGCCTAGCATATTTGTGTGTGCTCAGTGAGTGTTAGCCATTATTATATGAACTTCAAGAGATTAAGAATAGCCACTTGGCTAGTTGAGAAACAGGAGTAGGAACTAGATGTTTTTATTATGCCTCTGTGATAAACTCTGTAGTTCATTTTAACACAAGGATGTAAACTGGGTTCTACAAACCACTTTGAAAACATTCTAAATTCTGAAGTACTATGAATCTGTGTGCAAGTTTCTAGCTTAGATTTTAGTTACTAAAATAGATATTTAATTTGTCATGGCCAGACTTATCGTGGAGCTGAGACCTTTAGGCATGGATGCAGTTAGGCCAGTGACTTTGAGGGACATGAGACCAGGTCACCTGGGCCACCCCTGATAGGCTGCCTCTGATTGGAAGTTGACTGCATTCTTTCAAATGGTGAAGATACAGATGCACTCTCCGTGATTTGGCAAAAAGTAATAGAGTTGATTTATACTTGCCAAATGCATTCCCTTGATAATGGCTAGATGCCAAAACAGTGTTTTCAGTTTTGTTTTGTTTTTTTAAGGATTTGACTTTGAAATATGGAAATTCCCATGATGAGAGGCCACTCAGTAAGAACGGATGATCCTGAATAATCACCAACAACTGAGAGTTCCTCTCCACCGAGTCAATAAAACCCTTCCAATTGGAGATGGCTTCAATTTCCTTTTAGTCAGAAATCAGCCTGTCTATAATGGACCATTTTTTTACTTCATCATTTCCCCAGTAAGTGTTTTAAAGCGTCCTATTTATTTGCAAAACTAACCAATAGGTAATCATCTTTTCATTTTGAAAACAAGTCTGGTTTCTTTGCTCTCAAATCTTAGAAATTATGCATGGGCAAGGTTTATATTTCCAGAGATTTTTACCTTGGGGGGAAAAAACATCTGACCCCAAATGCTGCTTATGGAGTAACTATCTCCCCCTGAAAAGGGACATCTTTCTGCACGGAAATGAGGGGGAAATGAAGTGGATGTTCTAGGGCTTTCTCTTTGGCCTCTCAGTGTGGTTAGGTCCATTTTACACCACTAGCTATCGTCTGGATACTTTGCCTGGGCAGAGAAATGTATTGTCTATTTTAATGCTGACCTATGATGTTTTATTCACATTTTAAATCTTTTATCACCTGAGGCTCCCATGAGATTTTTGCCTTTTGTTAGCATTTTTTCTGATTGGTATTGATTCTCTATTTTGCCAAAGGGTTAGGAAAACTCCTGCCCTCCTGGCATGAATGCAAAAAATCTTGACTGCTGTTTTCCTCCCCACAAGAGAAGTATCTGTATCCATTTAATTATGTAGTTGATTTTTAAAGTAAGAACGAAAGAAGCAAGGATCATCTTTCATTTAAATTCAGCTTAGCATGTTCTCAGAATGTTAAACATTCTCAGTTCCTTCAGTTATTGAAATGGGTGTCCTCATCTAAAAGAAATCAGTGCCTTTGGTTTTACCTAGTCTAATGTCACAAGATTTTATTGTATACTGTTTCCTTTCTACAGATAGAAATAGAGTCCATAACCTCAAATACTGTCAAAAAGAAATAAACGTGCTCTGTGGGAAAAGTAATAACTCTTAGACATTCCAGTGGCAGAATAAATCCCATACGTTCCATCGGACGTAGCCTGCATATAATGGTGACCCCAACTGCCTTAAACACCCAAACAGAAGCAGCTCCTGCATTTTATATCTAGAGGATACTAACGTGTTCTCTAGCAATTGAATTTTAATATAATAAAAAGTGTTATTCACAGGTAAGATCAATAGAGAATAGTCAGGAGTATATCTAACAATTCATGTTGTCAAAGGCCAAAATGTATGTATCCAAAGACAGTTGACTAGACTGGACAGAAATGTTTTTTCAATAGGGAATAACCTGCACTGGGCCACCCAGCGTTCCAAATCTCATGGTGCTTCCTACCCCACAACAGCCTTCCCTTCACACATAGGCATCCCCATCTGTGGACTTGGTTTTCCAGGAGCCTCCACTTTTTGGAAGTCCGAAGCTCTGAAACTTCAGTTTACTGGATGGTACTGTGGCAATTTCAAAGGCTTCTTGCGGGGAGGAGTTACAAGGGAGAAGCCTGAAGATTAGAGGCCGAATCCTCCTGCTGACGCAGAGGAGGTTCCTTTGCACACATGGAAGGGAAGTTGCCAGGCTGCTGCTGTCTTTGCTCACCTCCACCCCAAGGAGCAGACTCAGCTCTTGGGCTCTCTGGGAATGGTGAAAGTTTCACAGCATGGCCTATGGCTCCCAGTTCTTCTGGGTCACTCCCCAAAAGCTGCAGCAGAGAAGTACAGAGGTGAGGCCTATGTTGGCCCCAGGACAGGCAGTTGACTCTGATGCCTGCTGCTTCTCCAGCCTCTCCTGGAAGCAGGAAATGCCAGGATACTCCCTTCGGGGGCAACTCCAATGTCTCTGCCAGCTTTGGGGAGCTCTGGCCCTCCCTTCAAGGGAAAAGGTTGAGTCCTCTAGTGTATAGTGGAAAGCGGGGCGCAGAGATCTGAGCAGAGCTGGGAAAACAGGCATGAATGTTTCTACCCACATCTACCAGACAGATGTGGCTCCAAATGTGTAGATTGAAGCCACAGAACTGCTGGGGGAGGCTCATTATGAGTGATGCTTTCCTGCTATTTTGCAAAATTTTTTGATGGTGACTTAACTGTGCTCCAGCCTTACTAGCTTAACTGCAGGCTACAATTTTTACCGAGCCCAGAAACCCTGTGAAAACTTACCTGCCCAACTGAAGGGCCTCACGTCCTCCCCTACTTCCATAGTTATTTCTGAAAATCCCCAATTAGTGTCACATTTTCTCAGAAACAAACACACCCGGGTTCTCCAGGGTGTGGCATCCTTGTGGGAGCCCTTGAGCCACTGGAGAGATGAGCTGCCTCCTGGCCTCGGTTGCTGTGCCCCCAAGAGAGCACAGTTTCTCAGCCACACTACCGGGCACCATTGCCCCTCAGCCCACCAGATGCTGGCCCTGCTTTCCTGACAGAAATCCAGAGATGCCCATA
The DNA here is from genome assembly GCF_002837175.3 of Physeter macrocephalus. Lineage (NCBI taxonomy): Eukaryota > Metazoa > Chordata > Mammalia > Artiodactyla > Physeteridae > Physeter > Physeter macrocephalus. The sequence continues at coordinate 51,353,243 of NC_041218.1, forward strand.
TCCCCAATTTAGGACTTAACCCTCACAAGGATCCACGCTGGAAAACAATCCTTTCCGCATCTGCCTGCACCCACTCTCTCTATGAGAGTCTCTGAGGCTCTTGGACTTTGGCAAGGATGGAATTTGCCTGGGGAGCCTGTTAGAAATGAAGGTTCCTGTCCCCCACCTCCACCCCTGCAGCCCCACGACAGATCCTAATCCAGTAGCTTTGATGAGCTGCTTTTAAACAAGCTCCACAGATGATTCTGAAGCAGGCAGTCTGGATGACACTTTGAAAAACCAGTTGACTAGACTAGACAGAAATGGTAGAGAACGTGTGATGGTGAGTAACACACACTAGGTTTTATATGGAGAGGAAGCAAGAGAGCATTTGGAGAAACTCCATAGTAAAGAATGTGGTGGGTAAAAATTGTTAGTACATATAGGGCTAAGAGAGTAGAAAAGAAATAGAATGAATTAAGATGGCAACGCTGGGAAGCAATCAGAACTCAGGGATCGTACAGGAAATTAGAGCAGCACCACCAGCCCCAGTTTCTTCCCACTCGCAGACAGGGCGCCAGGAAAGAATCCAGCGACCACCCCCTTCCCACTAACCAAGTCCTTCTATGTGCTTTTTCAAGCCAGCCAAACACAGCCAGCAGAAAAGCAGTATCTGTTGGAATGTTTCGTCACATGAAGGGGGAAATGACAACCTTAATGCAAAGCAGTTTTAACATGGCATTTCCAATGTGTCTTTTCACCTGTGATGGAACCTTAGCTATTTGTGCAGCTAACCCTCTGCTGCCAGCACCCTCACCCCACCCTCCTCTTCCCATCGCTCTTTAATCCATCTTATCCTCTCTATGACCAGAGTAGGGAATGGCTTCCTGTAGACTAGAAAACAGGCCTGAAAGAAGGAAAAGACAAGTTGATTTGGGACGGTTGGCATTGTTTCGCATCCCAGAACACACTCAGTGTACTGAAAAGCGGTTTTTCATCTCTGCCAGAACTGGATGAGCACAGAGACACACAGTTGCCCCCCATTCTTCTCTCTTTGTGCAGGACATTGTGACTGACTCTTCCCAATAGCCACTCACCCCCAGGCCACTCACCCCCTCAGCCACTTAGCACATGGCATTCCTGTCCAGCCCAAATTGTGTCCAAAGTTTGTCCCATAAGACTAGAGCAGTGCAGGAAATTCCCTGGCAGTCCAGTGGTTAGGACTCCGTGCTTTCTATGACCAGAGTAGGGAATGGCTTCCTGTAGACTAGAAAACAGGCCTGAAAGAAGGAAAAGACAAGTTGATTTGGGACGGTTGGCATTGTTTCGCATCCCAGAACACACTCAGTGTACTGAAAAGCGGTTTTTCATCTCTGCCAGAACTGGATGAGCACAGAGACACACAGTTGCCCCCCATTCTTCTCTCTTTGTGCAGGACATTGTGACTGACTCTTCCCAATAGCCACTCACCCCCAGGCCACTCACCCCCTCAGCCACTTAGCACATGGCATTCCTGTCCAGCCCAAATTGTGTCCAAAGTTTGTCCCATAAGACTAGAGCAGTGCAGGAAATTCCCTGGCAGTCCAGTGGTTAGGACTCCGTGCTTTCACTGCCGAGGGCCCGGGTTTGATCCCTGGTTGGGGAACTAAGATCCCACAAGACACGTGGCACAGCCAACAAAAAGAAAGACTAGAGCAGTGCTGTCCAGTAGAAACATAAAGCATGCCACAAATGTAAATTTTTTTTTTTTTTTTGCGGTACGCGGGCCTCTCACTGTTGTGGCCTCTCCCGTTGTGGAGCACAGGCTCCAGACGCACAGACTCAGCGGCCATGGCTCACGGGCCCAGCCGCTCCACGGCATGTGGGATCTTCCTGGACCGGGGCACGAACCCGTGTCCCCTGCATCGGCAGGCGGACTCTCAACCACTGCGCCACCAGGGAAGCCCCACAAATGTAATTTTAAGTTTTCTAGTAGACACATCTTAAAAAGTGAAAAGAAACAGGTGAAATTAATTTTTAAAATATATTTATGTAACCCAATATATCCAAAAATTATCATTCAAACACATAATCAATATAAAAATTATTGAGATACTTTACATTCCTTTATTTCATACAAAGTCTTCAAAATTTAGTGTGCTTTTTACACTTATAGCAAATGTCAATTTGGAAGAGTCATATTTCAGGTATTTAATAGCCACATGTGGTTACTACTACCATAATGGACAGTATAAGGCTAGAGGGTAGGACTTCAATCCCATGTTTTAAAATGGGATGGGCAGAACGGGGTATTCCAGGCTATGATAAGAAAACATATCACCCCTGTGGTTGCTGGCAGCCATCTTAGGACCATGAGGTAATCCAGACTGTATCCTTGGGTCCTTGATCATGTCACTAAGTTTTGCTGCTTCAGGGCCTGCCTGCCTCTGAACTTCTAGTAATGGGAAAAGATACATTTCCTCTGTTACTTAAGTCATTTTGAGTCTGCCTTTCTGTTACATGTAGCAAAAACATGCTAATCTACATACCCCTCCCATCCATGTTCTTGCCACAGAGGAGTGTTCCAGCCCTTGGTGTGATGGATTTACTTGCCATTCCAAGCAAATGGATACAAGCCAAACACATTTCTCCTCCAGGTTATAAATTGGGAGAGCCAATAAAACTCTAAGCCACCTACTTCCCTGAAGAGTTACTATTTTTACTGTTGTTTAAATACTACTGCAGTTGATCTGTTCTTAACGAAGTTAAGGTAGCACTTCATATTTAATATTTTAGAAGCAAAAGTAGACTCATTTCCTCTAAGTGCTGTTTCAAATGAAATGAGTCCATTGTTAAATATAGACATGATCACAATAAAATAAAATTACTTAGGTTTAAAATAAAATTGATTAGTGCAAACTTGATGGGGTTATATAGACAGGAAGAGTCCCTCCAAAGTCTTAGATGCAAAAGTTGCATGGAAGTCTGAAATTGAAATGCAAGTAGTGGGAAAGTGTTTAATGATGGTATCACACCTGGGGTGAAATGATGCCAACAGCTCACTACTTTTTCCTGCAAAATTACCAGAATAAATACATGTCAATAGTGCTATTTAAACATGTACAAAACACTTACATTAAAAGGAAGAAAGATCTAAACAACCTAAATTTACACCAGAAAGAACTATAAAAAGAATAAACTAAACTTAAGCTAGCAGAAGGAAGAAAATAATAAAGAGTAGAGATAAACAAAATAAAGAATAGAAAAAAATAGAAAAATCAACTAAATCAAGAGTTTGTTCTTCGAAAATTCAACAAAATTGACAAAACTTTAGCCAAATTGACTAAGAATAAGAGAGATGACTCAACCAAAACCAGAAATGAAACAAGAGACAGTACAACTGATTCTCTAGAAATAAAAAAGATTATAAGAGAGTACTTTAAACATTTGTAGGCCAACAAATTAGATAACCTAGATGAAATGGATGAATTCCTAGAAACAAAAAAGCTACCAAGACTGAATCAAGAAGAAACAGAAAATCTGAACACACCTATAATTACCAAGGAAATTGAAACTGTAATCAAAAAAACTCCCAGCAAAGAAATTTTGGGACCAGAAACCTATTTTAACTAATAAATAAGTTCCAAAAAATTTTAGGATACAAAATCAACATTCAAAAATCCAGTTGTTTCTAAATGCCTACAGTAAACAACTGGAAAAGGAAATTTTTAAAAAATTCCATTTACAATGGCATCAAAAACAATAAAATACTTAGGAATAAACTTAAGGAGGTGAAAGACTTGTATACTGAAAACTACAAAACATTACTGAAAGGATTTAAAGAGGACACCGATAAATGGAAAGACAAACTATGTTCATGTATTGGAAAACCTAATATTGTTAAGATTCAATAGTATCCAAAGATAGCTACAGATTCATTGCAATCCCTATCAAAATTCCAATAGAAATAGAAAAATCCATCCTAAAATTCATACAGAATTTCAAGGGACCCTGAATTGTCAAAACAATCTTAAAAAAAAAATTCTTGATTTCAAAACTTACTGCAAAGCGACAAAAAATTGTGGTACTTGCATAAAGACAGACATATAGGTCAACAGAATAAAACAGAGAACCCAGAGATAAACTCTAATATTTATGGCCAAATGATTTTCAACAAGGATACCAAGACAGTTCAATGGAGAAAGGGCATTCTTTTCTACAAATGGTGTTGGAAAAACTGGATATTGAAGAGATATTTGTACACCCATGTTCATAGAAGCATTATACACAATAGCCAAGGAGTAGAAGCAGTCCAAGTGTCCATGGACAGATGAATAGATAAATAAAATATGAAATACACATATAATGGAATATTATTCAGCTTTAAAAAGGAAGGAAACTTGGATGCATGCTACAATATTGATGAACCTTGAGGACATTATGTTAAGCAAAATAAGCCAATCATAAGGAGACATAAGATTCCACTTATCTGAGTTATTAGAGTAATAAAATTCTATAGACAGAAAGTAGAATGTTGGTTGCCAGGGGCTAGAGGTAGGGGAATGAAGAGTTACTGTTTAATGGATACAAAGTTTCAGTTTTGCAAGAGAAAAAGATTTCTGGAGATGGATAGAGGTGATAGTTGTGCAACTATGTAAATGCCACTGAACTGTATACTTAAAATAGCTAAGATGGTAAATTTTATGTTAGGTGTATTTTATCACAATTTTTTAAAGCTTCAAATCAAGTCTTAGTTCCTGTAAGACTCAATCATCGTAATTCAGTAAGTCCATTTCAAATATTTACTTTGCTTTGTTTTTTGTCTTGACCCTTAATCAGAGCTAGTACCCCTTTAAAATATGGAGGGGCCCAAACAAGATGTTTATACAAACTCCGGACAGAAACAATATAGTCCCCAAACCTGGATTATTTTCTCAGGAAAATTCCTGACCTCTAACACATCAACACCTTCCTCTTTATATCCGTGTACCTTGTTCAATCAACATTTATTGAGCGACAATTATGAGCTGGGCATCAGGATACAAGGAAAATCAGGGATTGAATCTATCAGGTTTCCTTACAAGAAGCTACACTTGAGCTAGATCTTGAAGGATAAGTAGAATTTGCCAAGTTGCAAAAGATGGGGAAAAGCATTCTTAAAAGTAGAGACAGCAGGTGCCAAGGCATTTAGCTGTAAAAGGGCAGGGTCCATCCTGGGAAATGGGAGACATTTCAATGTGGCTGAATCACTAGGTGGATGGCATGGAGTGTGGAGGCATGAAGCCAGTGAGACAGGATTCCTGCTCTCTGCTTTCCAACATAATGAAGGGTTACCTCTGGGCATCTTGCATGCAGTTCAGCAGTAGTAGAACTAGGTATTCGTCTCTCTGGTGTTGGGCAAAGACACGAGGAAAAGCATCTTGGGCCAGGCACAGAAAATGCCTGCACACATGCCACCACTCCCTACTCCCAACTCCACAGCAGGCATGACTAATCAATGATAGCACTCTTTCCCTCTGAGGCCACACAAGGTCTCAGTACCCTTTTCCCAGTTCCCAGGCAGGTATACCAGTGGATCGGGAGGGCACATTAGATAAAACAAGTTTCACATCCCTGTCTGAGGGAACAGCTTTTTTGCATGATTTGGCTAAACCATGTCGAACATACAGCAAACAAAAGCTTTCTCATTGTCAGCTCTCAGGAGTTTATGGTTTAAAGCTAGAATATGTAGATAGATCAAGACTGAATCTTCTCATGCTGAAGCTTACTTCTAGCTTTTACAAACTTACATTTTTGAGTACCTTCTATGTGCCAAGTTGACATTAACACCACACATATTTGCCACATGTACTATTCACAACAATCCAGCAAATCGGGTATCTTTATTCCTGTTTAAGACGAGGAAAATGTGACATAAATATCTATATAATCTATCCAAGATCACAAGGTTAGAAAGAAGCGAAGTGAGGATTTGAACACCTATGGCCTTTCTACCACATTGTATTGCCACTGCATTATGCTAATTAATTACAGAATAGGTACTACTTTATTGTCTCATTTTACATTTAGAGTGTATTTGGTCAAGAAGTCAAGAAATTGTTCAAAAAATTAAGAATGTTTACAAAGTCAAAACACAGAAATTAAAGGGATATTGGCCACAAATCCCAAGGCTGTTTTATGCATAAAGCTCGACAAAATTTAGTCAGTAGGAAGGTCATGTATGACACATAATTGTTCGTCTTGAAAACTTCTGATGGGGTCAGAGAAGTTCTTATTCTGAGAATCATCATAATATCAACAATTTTTCCCTCTGCAGTCAAGTAGGACATGATGCTCCTTCTATTGTCAGCATTCAACTGCTGGGTCCCAGGGGACCATTTCTTGTCTAAAAAGAGAAACGCCAGAAGGTTCTTGCTACCAATAGGTAATTGCTGTTATCTGTACTTGAGTCAAATTGATTTGAATTCAGTACCTGCTCATTACTCTGAGGAGAATTTCCTTCTGAGTTGAGGATGTGAAGATGGTTCTTCCCAAAGATCTTACTCTAGGCAAAGTTGACCTTCCCAAGGTGCCTATCCTAACTTGTGCATTTATTGGACAATAACTGTATCTGACTTTTTAAAAGTCTTTCTTTTGAAAATAAGTTTTATTGCAGCAGAATTATTTTATAATGCTTGCATTGAATTTTCCATTCTCATGGAAGTATTTGCCATGTACTACTAAAGAGAACACTATTAATATAATTTCTCTAAAAATTTGGATTATTATCCAAGTAGTTTTCAAATTCTCATTTTATATAAACATTCATCACCACAAATAAATAAAGGGATCTCTCAACATTTCTCCTTACTTTGAGGAAGCTAATGAGTATTTGGCAAGAAAGCAGTACAACTCATGTTACTTCCCCTTAGGGCTTCAGGAGTAAATATTTTCCACTATCAATAACTACAGTCACAAATGCAATCCAGAAATCACTAAATCTGCATTGCAGAGCTGATTAAGACACACCAATGAAGCAGTAAGGAGGACTGGTTTTCTTGCAGAGATGATGAGAATTTATGAAATCAAGGAGTTAAAATGATAAATCAGGGGCCACTGGCTCACTCTAAAACCAACCACAGTTAGAGGGGGTACTCCTGGGGTAATGCAACATGCCATAGACTAGGAAAAGAACATTTGTGTTCACCACCCAGCTCCACCTCTTCTGATCCATCTGATTTTGGACTCTGATCAGTGAAATGGAGATGAAAACATCACCCTGCCTTCTACCCATAGCATTGCAATGAAGAGCAAATAAGTTAATGCATATAATGTGCTCAATTATAAACTGCTCTACTGAAGGCAGAGTTATTTAGACCTTTGCAATAACTGTTAGCATTCACATTACATTAAGGAATGCTAGAACTTTATATATTCAATTAATCTTTTAATAGTTTGCATTCACTCCTCCACCTCTGTACACCACGACACTTTCTAAAGAATGTCTCAACTTTGAAGTTGACAGAGCATGGAGATAAACTCACAAAGGAACTAAAAAACAAACTGCCACATTCCATGGCTAGCCTATAAGTCCTATCACCCCTGACTACCTTCATTTACATGATAGATACTTCCTCCAAAATTGCCTATAGAAGGGATATTTTGAAAATCAAATCACATTTTTAATATATAGGGTTAGTTCATTTTCAAAGAACCTGCAGCAGTAAATCCTTTGGAAAGTGAATTATTATCCTTAATCTATCTGTTGCGTAAATACAGATTTTTATATTTTGGGTTTGCTTGAACTATATATATACTTGAACTGAAGGGGCCCCAGGAGTGATTTATTACTCAACTTCAGCTAACAAACTGCTGTTATCGATGCATGATTGCATTGGCAGCAGCAATTGGGATTCAGAAGGAAGGCAGTGGATCAGGCCTCCAGCACCATGTGTGGCAATGACTCATTCAGGATTCTATCACACTCCATTGTGGTCCTCAAGAAGAGGATTTCCACTCGTTTAAATGAAAGGCCATCTTAGTTATAACCACCTAATATATTACATTAATTTCAAATAACATAGTTTTCTTAACTACTGGCTCCCAGGGACAGATATTTTATTTCTTATTAAGCATATAACTTGCCTGTGTAAAAGTATGACATGCAGTTTATAAGTGCTACATAAACATGAATTAACAGAACAAATATTCAGACAAAAAAAACCAGTAAGCATCTAAAAGATTATGTACTTACTCTAAGGACTCAATAACATTCCTTTATTAATAACTAATTATGCATCACATCTAAAACACAAATTCTCAGCCAGACTGAATCAACATTTCAGTAAAGCAAATGTTATAAATATGAATGAATGAATGTACATCATTTTATTGAGTCCTCTCCCTCTTGCATCTTTCTCTTTCCAAAACATTTTATCAATGTGTCCTGCTGAAGAATTGTACACTGGTCTTTCAGCGGGGTAAATCGAGGCACACATTATTTTACGGGCACCTGGGATTTGTCTGAATCGAGTATGGTAAGGCAGGCAGACACAGAAAAGAGCACCATAAAGGAAGAAGGTTTTTATACTTACAGAGCCTTAGAAACAGGAGGCATAGCATGCCATACAGGGCCACGTGGGGAAGCCAAGGGCGAGAATGGTGCTATTTCCCCAGCCAAAAAGAAGATGGAGAACAAGGTCCCTAAAGAGGCTGCTGCCCAGGGGGCCAGGGAGGGGCTAAAAGCCAAGGCCCCTGCTTCTCCTGAGGGTGTTGCATCCAAGATGGAGCCTGTACCACTGGCCAGGAAGGCAGAGGCCCCCCAAGGGCCTGAGAAGGCCTGGCATTCCCACCAAGTCCTCATCATCCAAGGTGGCCAGTAAGAAGGCAGAAGCCGAGAGCTAGAGGTGGGGTGGAGAGAGATTGAGATGCTACTTTTTTTATTCCCCTAAACACCATCACTCTATTTATTTCACTATAACCTATTAATCGGTAAAGAATTTCTCCCCCGCCACACACCCACACAAAAAGGTCAGTAGGAAGCACAGAGAGGGAAAAACATGGGCAAGAGCGTTTATTGTGGTGTCTGCAGGAAGAAATGGACAAGACAAGGTAAGCAGGTTTAGTATTGGCTAGTTTGAATAATTTCAGTGGTCTCGAGGGTGTAGGGCTGTCTCTAGTTGTCTGGCTCTGGGGTGATGAGGGCAGGGGAAAAGTGGCTCAGTGAGTAAGAACTCAGTAGAGGCGTTGTTTGGGGATGTGGACTCTGGATTGTTTGGTTTGCGTATGAAAGGCAGGCTCACAGGTGACGTGTTTGCTGTCGCTACACCAGCGATAGCATTAGCTGGCTCTGGGAAGGGCAGCCTCTCCAGGGTCAGCAAAGCTCCAACATGTCAAAGCACCAAAAATGCAGAATAAAAAGACATGACTAATAGACATACCAACTGTAATTCTCTGGAATTAAACAGGAAGTGAGAGGTAAGGTCCAAACATGCATTTTACCCCCTCACTTCTCCTGAACCCAGGAAGACTCTTTCTGAGAATTTCGTAGAAACGAAAACTGAAGCATAGAAATGAAATCTTACTTGTCTAAGACTTTTCACTGAATAACAATAAAACCTTTCATTTGAGCTGATAATACGTGGAAGTCTTCAAAGTAGAGTATGTATCACTCATTTCCATAAATGTGTTGTGAATTTTTTTAAATTTTATTTATTTTTTTATGCAGCAGGTTCTTATTAGTTATCTATTTTATACATATTAGTGTATACATGTCAATCCCAATCTCCCAGTTCATACCACCACCACCACCCCCCCACCCCCACTTTCCCCCTTGGTTGTGAATTCATTAGAGTTAGGTTTTGCTACATGTGGCTCACAATCAAATTAACAGCGGCCTAAACAATGTAAAAAGCTTTGTCTTTTTCGTGTAAGTGAAATCTAGAAGCAGGCAGTCCGGGCGGCTATGGCACTTTGCTCCACTGAGTTCTCAGGGATCCAGGCTCATTTGAGCTCAGGCTGAGCTATCCCAAGATTTTCTTTTGGTCCCCATGTTTCAGGCAGCAGGATGGAGGAGGGAACAAAAAATAAGAGAGTAAGGGACTTCCCTGGTGGTCCAGTGGTTTAAAATCCACCTTGTAATGCAGGGGATGGGTGTTTGATCCCTGATCGGGGAACTAAGATCCCACATGCCACAGGGTGCCACAACTAGAGAGAAGTAAATAAATATTTTTTTAAAAGTAATAAGAGAGTAAGAAGTGCATATCAGCTGTCTTTCAAAGATGATTCCCAGGGCTTCCCTGGTGGCGCAGTGGTTGAGAGTCCGCCTGCCGATGCAGGGGA
>NC_041218.1:51363554-51370400 GCF_002837175.3 Physeter macrocephalus
CCGCAACGGGAGAGGCCACAACAGTGAGAGGCCCACATACCACAAAAAAAAAAAAAAAAAAAAAAAGATGATTCCCAGATTTACCACATGACACTTCAGTTTTATCCTTGTTGGCAAGAACTTAGTCACGTGGCCATACCTAGATACAAAGAAACCTGAAAAATGTAATTATTTAGCTCAACTAAAAATCAGTCTCTACTGCTCCAAAAGAAGAGAAGATTGGACTTAGGAGAGAACTAATGGTCCCCATCCCAGCATCTGTATTGAATTTCTGCCACCTATCCTTCCAAATTCCCTTCTCTTTTATGCCATCACCAACACCTCCAAAAGTGGTAGTCCAGAGACTTTTCAAGCCAGAAATCTGAGTGTCAGCCTAAGCTTCATTTTTTTTCTTTTATTCTCCACATTCAGGCCAAAACTAAGTTTGGCTTCTCCTACCTCCTAAATGTCTCTTGAGCAATTTCACATAAGAGTTACTACCATATGAAAATGTAAATTGGTGCAACACTGTGGAAAACAGTATGGAGGTTCCTCAAAAAACTAAAAATAGAGTTGCCATATGATCCAGCAATCCCACTGCTGGGCATATATCCAGAGAAAACTCTAATTCAGAAAGATACATGCACCCCAATGTTTGTTGCAGCACTATTTACAAGAGCCAAGACATGGAAGCAACTTAAATGTCCATCAACAGATGAATGGATAAAGAAGATGTGGTACATATATACAATGGAATGCTACTCAGCCATAAAAAAGAATGAAATAATGCCATTGGCAGCAACATGGATGGATCTAGAGATTATCATACTAAGTTAAGTAAGTCAGACAGATAAAGACAAATAGCATATGATATCACTTACATGTGGAATCTAAAATATGACACAAATGAACTTATCTATGAAACAGAAACAGGCTCACAGAGAGAACAGACTTGTGGTTGCCGTGGGGGAGGGATGAATTGGGAATGTGGGACTAGCAGATGCAAACCATTATGCATAGAATGGATAAACAACAAGGTCCTACTGTATATATAGCACAGGGAACTATATTCAATATCCTGTGATAAACCATAATGGAAAAGAATATGAAAAACAATGTATATATATGTATAACAATCATTTTCTGTACAGCAGAAATTAGCACAACATTGTAAATCAACTATACTTCAATAAAATAGATTTTTTAAAAAAGAGTTACTACTACCATAACTTCCTATTGCGTCTACCATCCTCCAGACTTACTGCCCATACCCCCTGCTCAATATTCCACAAACCTATTCCAGATCATACTTCTCTCTGCAGCAGGAGCTATTTTTCAAAATGCTCACCATGTCTCTTCCTGTCTATAGCCCTTCAGGGGCTCCTCTTGGCTTTCAGCATAAAGTCCAAATATCCTGGCATTGAATATTAGGCCCCCCATGATGTGTGGTCCGTATCTGTCTCTCTTGCCTTGTCGTCTGTCTCCTACACTTACAAGCCCATACTATTGCACAACAGCTACACGAGGTCTCAAACCCACCATGCAGTTCAGTGACTCCATGCATTTCTGCATGTTGTGTTATCAGGAGTGCCCTTCTCCTTTCTCTCCATCTTTGGGCTCCTATTCATCCTTCAAGACCCAGATCTAGAGTATCCATCTGTCTTAGCCTGTTTGGACTGCTATTAACAGCCTGTTTGGACTGCTATATTCTGCTATAACAGAATACCATAACTGAGTGGCTTATAAACAACAGACATTTATTTCTCACAATTCTGGAGGCTGGGAAGTTCAAGATTAAGGTACTGGCAGATTCAGTGCCTAGAGAGAGCCACCTTCATGGTTCATAGACAGTCATCCTTGTGCTGTGCCCTCACATGGTCACATTCATGTCGCTCTGCCCTCATGACCTAATCTTCTCCCAAAGGCTCTACCTCCTAATACCATCACCTAGAAGGTTAGGTTTCAACATATGAATTTTGAGAGGACACAAACATTCAGTCTATAGAACCATCTTTGGGAAGTGTTCCTGGACCCTCACTTCTGGAACTAGATGATCACTGCTCTCTTGTTGCCATCTCAACCTTATAAATACCCATCTGGCACAGTATGGCACAGGGATTTGATTACACATTTCTCTCTACTATCAGGTTCTGAGTTTCTGTAGGACAAGAACTGCATATTACTTATCTTTGTAGAAACAGTGCTTGACAGCATCTAGTGAATAACAGGTCTTCAGTAAACGTCTATTAACTAAACAAATCCTTTGCTGATGGGGAGACGCTCCCTGAGCTTGGAGCCCCTGCAGCACACAAGCATGCCTGCACTCATGTGTCTTTTTGCTCTTGAGTGCCAGCTGGCTGGTTCTTTGGCCAGAATCTCTACTTGAACTGTGCTGTGCACTACTCAGACAGCCTGACCCAAGAGACAGCTATTTGGGGGGCACATCCATTTCCTTCTGAGCGCTCATTTGTAAAACAAGCCACCATCTTACCAACTATGTCAAAGTCAAATTATGACCCTTGTGGATGCAAGATCCTGCTTTAGTTTTTATCATGAGGTTTAATGGTGACCCCACCCTGAAATGTACCAATGTGAAAACACCAACATACAGAGGTTTGTGACATCAGCTAGTAAGATTCAGATTCTAGGTGAATTCTGCGTCTCCTGCCCTGAGCCAGTCTTTGGCACTCTTTCAATCCATTCAGTAAAGTGACACTAGGGTGAGGCATTTGAAGTTATTTAAATGGTGTGTTAAGACCCTGTGACAGCTTCTGATGGTGGGTAAGCAATGGGATGAAAGGTGGTCAGGGAGGCTCTCAGGAAGGAGCCCTGAAGTAATGTCATCAGGTACAGAAGCACCCATGGAAACCAGCTGCTATTGAGCTTGACAAAATGGTCTTCGGGGGCTCTGGATTGGAATCCCCATCACGGCTCCCCATCACGGCTTTGCCATTTGCCAGCTTTGCAAGGTTGGCCAAGTTACTCCACTGCTTTATGCCTCTGTTTCCTTATAATGTGGAGACAATACACCAGAGTTACTTTGTTGTGAATATTAAATTAGATAATTTATGTAAAGTGGCTAGCACAAGGCCTGGTCCACATTAAGTGCTCCATAAATGTTAACTGTTAATTCTTTTATGATTAAGAGAGAAGAGTCAGTATTATGGAGCAGACTGCCTGGGATCAGACCCTAGTTCCACCCTTTCATACCTGTCTGCCCTCGAGCGAGTTATTCAACTTCTCTGTGCCTCAGTTACCTCAGCTGTAAAAGGGATGTAATATCAGGTTGTTTCAAGGAATAAATGAGGCAAGTCTGTAAAGTGTTTAAAACAACACCTGTCACATGAAAAAGGAAGCCTTCAGGGTGGTGCTCTTTCCAACGGAGCTTTTACAAGTAAGATATATAGGACCTAGGTAGTAATACTGGTGGCAGTAACGAGGGTTACAGTTAATACTAGTAGTACTAGTAAGCAGTAGCAGCAGCATTACTTTTTACTAATTAAAAACAGCTGATATTTACTGCATGCTAGCTCTATGCTGGCATTCATGCTAGTCTGGAAGTTTCTCCTTGCCTATCTTTTCCCCAGCAAAGCTCCCTGGATCTTCCCCAGGAAGCTGACACTGAGCCCAGCCAAGGACAGGTCACATCCCTTAACTCACCAGTATATTACTATCCCTTAGCACAATGCCTGGCACGTAATAGGTGCTCAATAAATACTTGTTCCAGGCATGAAGGATAACAGGACAACCATGTTGCACAACATAGGGGGCAGTCCATAACCAGCACACTGTTCCTACAGCAAGGTTCTATGAAATTTCACTTTGTTTGTGCAAGCTCCCTGTGAAGGGTACCCTGCATCCACCGATGCTACTGCCTGAGTATAAACTGTTTTAGGATCATAGCCTCAGAGTGGTTCATCAAGCAAGAACAGTATCTTAATTACGTTATCACCACTTTCTGGCCTCTAGACTTGACAATCCAAAGTGACTGTAAAATGTAAGTATTCATATTTATATGTTGGTCACTTAAAACCAGTGATCATTAAGTCAATATTTTGTAAGTGATCTGAACATTTTTTTCTAGCCCTCCAGGAAAAGTTTTAGTATGATTCTACGAAGCATCAGTTACAACCAGGCAATATTGTCACGTATATATTGTGCCATTCCACCTCCAGCTCCCTTTCCAAAAAACATAACCTATAGTTTGGTCTTCACAAGTTTATTTATATATCTCCCCGACCCCCTTTCACCTCAAGAACTTTGAAAAACTATGTGCCCCAAGCACAAATTTAAGTAGATGCTTAACATTTTTCGTAAGTCTAAACAACAATTTAAACTTTGTAACTACAAAGGATGTAATTTCTGGTCATTGGAAATACTGAGATTTTTTTAAAGTGTGACATTACTCTTTTATATGTATCCAATGAAACTTAAAAGTCATAGCAATTTGATACCAACAAATTACCCATTTGAAAAATATATGAACAACCTCTTATTTAACAGTTAGAATATTTATACTGTTCTTTTTGAAACTGTAATTCATAACACTTTCCCCACAGAATTTTTCTATGATTTAATTTTTTACATTTTTATTGAGTATCCTGTCATACTTTTCAGCAATTAAGATGCATATATGAATTGTGATTTAAATTGGTTTTAATTTCCAATGACCATGACTTTCCAAGTGTTAAATATTTTTTCTAGATTGAGCCTTCATTACAATTATTATGAGTACAGAACTAAGCAAAACTAATGTAAACATAAGTTTTGATTATTAATTATTAAACATAAGAAGCAAAAGTTTTCTGGAAGCCATTTCTTCAATGAGGTTAGTCAGAAAGTTGTAGGGCCTTGATTAAAGGAAGCAACCCAGGTGACACTTTTGTGCTCCTTGGCCATCTCTTCCTGCTAGAATGGAAGCCCCATGAGGAAAGACTCTTTACTGTTTTGTTCCATCTAGAACTATGCCCGGAACATAGTAGGTATTCAATAAATACATGTTGTCAAAGGAAATTGTTTTTTTGTTTGATGTCTCAGAGGCTTTTATACCATAGGCAATGCACTTTAGTAAGATTTGGGGTAAAGGAAAAAGAAAGAAAGCGCCCTTCTTTTGGAGAGTGGGAGAAGGATGCTGGGAATAGGAGATATAGGAGAGGATAAATCACTCAGAATCCAGATGAGCAGGTCAGTTTCAGAAAATCATCAATAGGGAAGCTGAGGACACAGAATCGATTCCATTGACATTTCAGTGCCCAAGTAACCCCTACAAAGTCTTCATATACCTCCCTGGATATGCAGGACCCAGTCTGAAGATCTCTGGGCTTCATAATATTAATCAAAGATGTCATGCTATTGTTTTAAAAGAGAGAAGTGGGTGTGTTGGCATCAAGAAGAATAAGGAGAAAAGCTTCTTTCGATTATAATCATTTCAAGCTGGAAATTTCCCAATCCAGGGTCAACCTACAAAGAAATGTTGGAAGAGAAATGTATGCTTTCACTAATTTCACAAAAGAAAACCTTGGAAAGCAAATATATGGAAGGATGTGGTTATCTCACCTATCATCATATCAAACATCTAAGGAGCCCACATCAGTGAAGATAAACTGAAATTATGTTAACTCTCAAGATACTAAAATACACACATACATAAGGTTAAGATGCACAAACTCATTCACACATTCAAATCTTTATGGAGTGACCAGGGACAGTGATAGGTGTCAGGATGTAGCAACAAATCAAGCACAAATGGCCCCACCCTCATGGAGCTTAGAATCAAAGCCAATGTAGCCAATGTTCTAGGCATTGTGCTATAATTTGTTTTCAATAAATCATATTTCAGAAACAACAAGAAAACTCATGATTTGCATTGGGGAGGAAGAAATAATATAAGAGAGTAAAAGTTTTCTACTATTTCTTGCTTTTCTATTCAAATTCAGTTTTTCAAGGTAAATGATTTACAATTCATTATACAGTGAAGTGCCTCAGATAATTTCAAATTCACTGTTTGGAAGCTAGAAAGATGAACTGAATTCAATTTTCAGTTTTCACAGGGTACAGATAAATCTGTTAACATCAGATGGTTTAACAGCCTGAGCTGGTCTTGCTAAACCATCCTCTTCCTTTTCTCTAATCCCCAGACAACATCATGACACTCTAACAAACCAATTCTCAATGGCCTTTCAAAACTGCATTAGCTGTCTTTCCTCTCCCCTAACACACACACACACTCTCTCTCTCTCTCTCTCTCTCTCTCTCTCTCTCACACACACACACACACACACACACACATACAGCTTAGGAAGACTGAAAAAACTGAAGGCGTATTTTCCATAGCACTTCAGCTCATGGTAATAACTTCAATATAAATGTTGACTCACAGGGAAACAGTAGCCAACTGGAATTGTAGCTTAAGAAATGAAATAAAAAGCAAGACCTTATCTGCAGATACTAGTTCTTTTTTGTGCTGCTTACAGGGGCTTATCCTCACCATTGAGATGAACACATCTTTTTGACAGCATGAAGCATAATCAGGAAAACAATTCTAAAAGTCCTCTAATTAAGGGTCCCATTTTCACCAATGAAGGTGAACCCAGGTCCAGCCCAAGAAGTTGTGACAGACACAAGTCCCCTCCCAAATGAAGTGAAAACGACACCTCTAGCCGCTTCTCGTGAGTCTTCATAATAAATGTCTGCATAATCCATGTTCTTTTCTGTAGACCTCCTATCCCCAAGCAAGGGATGTGTAACTGAACCTTCAAGCAGACATAGATGATGATTTTAAACTTTGATTAGGAGCTTTTATTTTTAATAAATTTTTGTTTATTTATTTTTGGCTGTGTTGGGTCTTCATTTCTGTGCGAGGGCTTT
>NC_041218.1:51370900-51414813 GCF_002837175.3 Physeter macrocephalus
TCCCGTTTCTAGTGATCAAACTGTCGATAGGAAAACTCATCATACCCAGCCAAGTATACGTACAAAAACGGAATAAAATTATATTTTGCTTTAGAACTACCACTTCGGATTTCTTAGTTCAAGTTGAAACCATACGTTTATTTTATTTCACTATTTGCACATCCCCCCTTGCCCCCCGCCCCAAGTGAAGTTTGATCAGAGAGCATCTTACGGAGGCTAAAGGAAAAGCCAAACTTTTAGGGAGTGCTTATTTCTCTGAGGTAGTAAGAATGATGAGTAGAGGCAGAGAACTCAGCAACGAAACTCTCGAGCCATTTAGAAGAGAACCTTAAGTTTCTAAGCACAGTTTCGCTGCTCTCTTAATGCTTATTTTCTGCGCTGCAAAAAAAGGAGCAAATTGTGTTTAAACAGAGGTGGAGCCTAGGGGCTCTCCAGGATTCTCCGGGGACCTCCGGGAGCTAGCAGCTCCTCTCCCTAATCTCTGTGTCTAAGTTTCTTTTACTTCCCCCCAATAAAAGCGGACCCAAAGGTGCTAATTTGGCGCCCCGCCTGCGGTGGGACCGCAGCTTTCAGGAGCTGGGCCGGCCCGCATGGAGAAGGCCCGCGGACTGCGCGAAGGGCGCGCGGGGCAGCGGTCCCCGGGTGCGAGGGTCGCCCAGCTCTCCCCGGAGCTCAGTTCCCGACGAGAAGGTGGGCAGAAGACGGGAAGCTGCGTGGCCGCGGCCTCCGCGGCGCAGCCCGCGCGGGAAGTGGAGGCTGGCGGTCCCCCTGGCCCCTGCGCCAGCGCCTCTCCCCTTTCAGGGCCTCTTCCGGGCTGAGCCTTGGGAGTCGGTTTCCCCGGTCGCAGAGATTTCGCTCGAGCCCGCCCGGCGCGGCTGTAAATTACCCCCCCGCTCCGACCCCCCGGCCGCCCTCCGGAGCCGGGGCGGGGCGCGGGGCCGCCGGGGGGCGCGGGGCCCGGCTCGCAGCCACCGGAGGCCCGCGGCCGCAGCTGGATCGGCCGCCTCCGGCGCGGCGGCGGGGGTTAAACGCCGTGAATCAATCAATCAGCCCACGCAGCCCTCCCCGAAACCCGGAGCGCCTCCCGCTGGGCCTGCTTTGTGTCTCGCCCGCCTGCCTGCTCGGGGCCTGGGAAGTCGGGCCGGGCCGCTGCGGGGCCCGGGGGGCGCGGCGCGTTCCCACCAGCAGCCGAGGTGGCCTGAAAGCCGCCCTATCTTGTCCCACCCGGTAACGGGGACAATTCAGGCCTAGGACAACTCTGTCGCGCCGCTAGCCCCCTCCTTTGATCACTCCCTCTTGTCTTCCAACAGAATAAGGCCTACTGTCCTCAATCTTTCGTGGCAGCTTGAACCCCCAAGCCCCGTCATCCCCAAAAGAGCAGTGTGTCTGGGATTACGGAGATTAGTCCATAGCAACCAGGAACCCCGAGCAAGTCATAGCATCTTTCTGGGCTTCAGGTTCCCGTCTGTTTTAGTACCTGCATTTTTTTGTCCAGCTCTAATGAATTTTTGTTTGGGGATGGAGAAGCCTGAACCCTTTTGGCTGGGTGGGTTTCCAGAAGTTCCCTTTCCCCCTACGTTTATTTTTCCTCCAGCCCCGTCCCTCCCGATACCCCAGCTGGCATCAGGGGCGTCCCAGAGAGCTCCTACGGCCGCCAAGGGCAGGACCCTGCAACCTTTGAGGAGCTGAGCCCTTGGCCATGTTTGTTTCGGAGATGCCACCAGGGGGCGATAGAGCCCAAGGATAGAGCAGCAAGGCTCCACAAGGTCTTTCCGAAAGTTTATCAAACTCGGAGTGGATTCCTTTTTCTATTTGTGTGACTTGTAAATGACGCAGAGTTATTTCTTTTAAGATTCCATTTGGTCATCAGCTCTGGATGCAGTATGAAATTCATGGGGAATCAGTGCGAAAGCATTAATGAGAAACAGACTTGTACACCCCCAAGACCCAGCGGCCCAGCAAAATGCAGTGGAACTTGCAAAGTACTAACTTTAAATGCAAAACTCTGGTTCTGAGGCTGTGAATACTTAGTGGGCTCGCAGGCTCTGAGAAAGCGATGGAGGCAAAGCCCAAAAGGCATTGAAACAGCGAGGACACACAGTAGTGGATATTTTCCTAATTTTTTTTTGCAAACATCGGGTTCATATTGGGATCCTGAGTAGGGGGTAGGCTGATGGGGTGGGAGAATGCAGAAGGAAGCAATTGGGAGAGAGACCTTCTCAGGCTGGGGGAGGAGGTGGGGATGGCTTAGGTTAGAGAGACCCAGTGCGGCGACGTTCGTAAATTCTGGAAAGTTTCTGAGTACAAAAGGGAAGAGCCACATCATTGCCCCTGTCTGCGACTGCCTTGTCGGATAGTTCTTTCATTTGTTTGCTGCGAATGTTTTACAATACGGATTACCGGGGCCTCAGAGCAAACTGGGACTTGTTCACTGCAAACAGCCAGAGGATCTTCAAGAGAAAACGTGTTAGGCTGGAATAGTATCTTTCCCCACATGTGCAAGCCTCTTGGATTGTGTTTGCTTTCAAAGCCCATAAATGTTTTTATTAAACTGTATCTTCCTTGTGGCCGCTACACATATAAAGTATTCTCGGCGTATGTAATCGCTTCCATTTTGGTCCTCCTTTAGGGAAACTTTGGAACTCGGCAGTAAATATTTGCTCTAGGGTGAACCTTGGCAAGTGAGAGCTAAAGCCTAAAATCTGGTTTCACTGTATGTGTTTGTGTGCACGCGTGTATGTTTTAACAGTGTATGTATATATATTGGAAAATTGGCGGGAGAGCTTGGTATTTTTACTTCTTTGCTGCACATGGGGAGGTATAATGACTGTAATTACTTGAATGACATTTAAAAATTAACAAATTCTCTTTCAAATTCGATTCTTCCTTGTGTGCCGTCAGCCCCCTCTCCCCCAATCATGTCAATTAAATGTTCTTACAGTGTCACCCTTTATAACACCCTTTAATGTAGTGATTTTGGAGGTATATTTTAAAGCAATTAAATGTAGTTTTGGCTTCCTAAATTATGCCTTAATAATAAGAATGTAAAAATATCAAACAAATCATGATCTTTATTGTTCTTTTCATGTTTATAGTTTTATTTCCTTTAGCGTTTTAATTTGTAAGCCATGCCAAAAAATTTCAGGGAGAAAAATGAAGACAGCTCAGTAATATGGCGCAGATGGAGTTAGAATTTTGGATTCTCATCCCTGGAGGAAAGTTTGAGTTGAAGCTCTTCCTCTGTAAAGAAAGGGACTTTAGTTTTATGAAGACGTTGAGTCTGCTGAGGTTGATTAACGAGAACTCCATGGAAAATTATTTTAAAATATGAACACTGTAGACGAGGGCTGCGTGTTAGTCATCTTTGAAGGAATAATCAGGAGTCATTAACTCAGTTCAGCCTCATGAGCCTGAGTGACTGCAGTCTGCGGATCCCGGGGTCTCCCGCCTCACTAACAGCTGAGGTCCACCCGCATCCAAAAGCCAGTCTCTCCTTTCTTCCTTTCCTTTTGTTTTTCTTTTAAACAACAATAGAAGCTAATGGGAGAAGGCTCTCACAAGTGGAAAATTCAGTTATATGTTTGTGTGCACCCGTGTATGTGCTTCCCTTCTGTCCTGGAGGGGACTGGGGTCACAGGTTGGCCTTTTCTGAGAGCGCCTCCCTGTGGAAGAATATAACTCATTGCTTCTGGGTGATGGGGACTGTACCGACAGGCCATGCTTTTTGTTTCTTTTTCCTTTTCTTCATCCCCTTACCCCCCAGCATTGCAAAGATAGTGTGTCCTCTGCTCCTTATGTTGACGGTCAGGGTTTTACTTATTCTAATGACCGCTGCAGAGAGAGTATGCAGCTCTGAGCAGAGAGAACAAGGCCCCCTAGGTCCACGTTTGCTGTGAGGTGGGCTGGCGCTTGAAGTTGGAGTAGCCTTTGGCCAGAGAGCCGAATACACACCTCCCCCTCCGGTGAAAACATCGTCCCTGTATAACATCACGTGGGTTTGAGTCACTCTCTGGAGGACCTGCTTCTCAGAGTTTTGTTTGGCAGTTCAGGCAGATATAATCCTTCCTTTCGTATTTTCCCTGCCCTTTTGAAGAGCAGTCACTTTCAGTCTCCTCACACCAGGGGCACTTTGGGAGATGGCCTCGGACCCCATGGAGGAAGTCCCTTTGGCTCGGCTTTTGGGGACCTGGCAATATTTGAGGTTGTCCCAAATGGGGACTGTACCCTTTGAATGAAGTGTTACACAGATGTGTGATCGAAACCAGGGGAACGGAGGCTGTCAGTGCAGATGTTGGGGAGTTAGAGAAGTCTGAGATATGTGTCAGTCTGAAGAAAGGCAAGATTTCCTTTAGGGGCAGCAGGTGAGTGCAGTTGTCCTCGAATTGGCCTCAATTCATCCACCCTTGGAAATAACTGTAGTTATCTGACCACTGAAAGTGTAATAGAACTTAAACCAGGGGCAGGGGAATACATTTTATGGGGGCTGTAGATGTGGCTTGGGCAAGCAATCTATGCATATGTGCATCCTGTATCTTAGAAAGATGGTAGATGGAGAATTGAATCACACTTCGGCAGAATTTTCCTTTTTAGATCATTTAAGTCTACTAGAAATATCATGGGAGCTCCACAGGTAATTTTTCATTTCCTAGAGGCCACATGTTAAAAAGTTAAAAAGAAACAGATGAAATTATTTTAATATATTTAATTTAACTCAGTATCTCCAAAATATCCTTTCAGTGTGTAATCCATATAAAGTTACGGCTGGGACGTTTTACATTCTCTCTCTCTTTTTCTCCCCACATCTTCAAATAGCTGGTGGGTACTTTACACTCACAGCACATCTCAATTCACATTTCAGGAGGTCAGGAGCTACATGTGGCTAGTGGCTACTGTACTGGACAGTGCAGTTCTAGAGAGTTCCAGCTCTAGAATGTCTAGATGCATGTGCAAAGTCAACAGCAGATTTCCTCCCACATTTCTGTTAGGGTCAACAGAACTTTCAAGTATCAGGAAAAGGCTGAAGAAAATAGGTTCTAAAACAGAAATACCTTTTTAACAGTGTCATTTTGAAAAGCTTTGAAAAGGAGAATCCTAGGCCCCAAGCCGTGAATTAAGGAAAAATCTGGAGGGGACACCACACTGAACCAGGATTGTGTCAAGAGAACAATGAAGCGACACTTCTTTTGAAAGAAGTAGGTGATGTCTTTTAGGGATTTTATTTGATTTTAAAATATTTATTTTTAATTATAAAATGAATCCCTACTTGTTGTAGAACACCTAGATGACACAAAGTACAGAAAATAATAAAAATCATCCCTAAGCTCAGCACCCATAGATGACCACCATTCAAAGTCTGGGGTATTGCTGTCCATATAGGCAGATTGTCCCCATAATTGTGATTATACTGCAAATGCACTTGTCTATCTTGCTTTCAATTCTTTTAATGTTGTTTCAGAGCATTTTCCTATGGTGTTAAAAGCTCTCTGTAAGAATAATTTTTAGTGTTGGGATGGTATTCCATCATTTGGGTGGCCATTGTTTACTAAAGTTGGTGATTTTGGTAAGGTAAGTGTTACAGTAGGCTTATTAAATGGTGACCAGGACAAATAGACTACTTTATGGAAAAGTAGTTGCCCTACAGTGTGGTCATCCTCATCCCTCATGTGGGGAACTTGCCTTCCGTGACTGTAGTCACCGCAGGCAACCACTTCTGCTGATCAGTTTTTAGAGAATATATGTAAATATTGTAGAAAAGAGGGGCTTCCCTGGTGGCGCAGTGGTTGCGCGTCCGCCTGCCGATGCAGGGGAACCGGGTTCGCGCCCCGGTCCGGGAGGATCCCACATGCCGCGGAGCGGCTGGGCCCGTGAGCCATGGCCGCTGAGCCTGTGCGTCCGGAGCCTGTGCTCCGCAACGGGAGAGGCCACAACAGAGGGAGGCCCGCATACCACAAAAAAAAAAAAATATTGTAGAAAAGAATTGCCCCTTCTCGTGCCCAGTCATCCACCCAATCAATCTAGGTGTGTGGTTAGTACTTTGCCACAAAGTACTAACTTTATGGCAAAAAAGTTATTATAACTTAAGGCTGAAAAGCAAATTTTCCCAAAGAGATTTTGAATGGAAAACAAGAACATTATGAAGATACTCATAAAACATTTTCTTTCTTTCTTGTTGAATCCATGCCCCCCTAAGATCTCACAGTACCCACTGGGTATAGGTACTGGGCCACCTTTGGTTAAATCATAGTTGGATTTATTTTTGCTTCCCCTTTTGGCCCTCTTTCCCACCATTTGTCATTTTCGCAGCCTTTCATGACATAAATCTTCTGGAATGTTGGCTATGCACATAGCATGAAGGATTCAAACTCTCCCATTTCAGGCAGGTTGGCCAACGAAAGCAACAGAGGGTGGTGGAGATCGGGGACAGATCCGGCTGGAAGAGGCAGGGGTAGACAGGCTCTGGAAAGAACACATGACGTATGAAAAGGACAGCTCTAAGATTGCTCCACTTCTGGAAGTTTAGCCAAGGGTGATTGCAATTGGCCGATGATCACCTGGTAATAATAAAGTCCATTGGAAGCTGCACAATTATGAGCTATCATTATATATATCTTCTCTATCTATATGCAAAGGCCTGTGGACTGACTCCAACCATCATTTGCTTCTCTTGACACAGTCCTGGTTCAGTGTGGTGTCCGGATGTTGTAGACGTCTTCTCTGGGAATCCAGAGACTTGCCCTGAAGGAAAGCTCAGGACCGAACTTCTGTGGCCGGTCTATTCTCTTGCTAAGCTCGGCTCCCCAAATTTCCAGGCACAGTTGGGCTGGAGGGGGCGGGAGATTTTTGACAACGTTCTCTTTGGCCTCACACCTTCTGTCACAAAAGAGCTTTTTCCTGACTTGTTGGGGAATCTGAAGGCACACAAGAGCTAGGGGGATTTTATTAAGTTGGAAAATATTAATACAAGTTTACTTAAAACCAGTGGCTCTTCTCTCTCTCGGTCTGGCTGAGTTTACACTTTTTTCCTCCGGAGCTCTTTTTGGCCCAAGCAATTCAGGGCAAGGAGTTTGAAGGGTATTTTGTTTCTGAAGTGGGCAGTCTGTAAAATAGTGGACCTTTTAACATCGCACTGACAGACACTTTCAGGGCTAATATAATTGATGTGTGCATAGAAGCTTAAGCGAAATAGCTTTCCAAAAGGGAGAAAAACTTGTCTTTTCACCTAAGCACTGACCGATTTGTGGTTTGGATGCTTACACGAGATATTAAACAGACTCGATGGAAAAGGTTTGTTCGCCTCAAGTTTGCCTTTCCCTCATCTTGTAATTTTTGGCTGTGAGTCAAGTTTTTGTCCATTTCCCCTGCACGCCTTGGGTCGAGGCCAGAGCCACGGGCTTGCTCTCTCCATGGTGTTGACAGAGTGTTTTTCAGCTGTACCAAAGGCCACAGATTTTATGTCAGACTGCGAGATGCACAGCTTGATAAACATGTCTGCCTCTGGCGATTGGCAGCATTCTTTCTGGAAAAGAAAACAAAAATTGTTTTACATAAATAAGGAAAGTGGTATGAATAGCATAGAATAACACGACTTGGAAGGTGCGCCTGAGTCCTGAGCTTTTTTGCAGTATGTTTTGCTCTTTAGCTCGATTTATTTTTGAATTCTCTTTTCACCCCACCACCATCTGATGGCTTTCAGCAGCCAGATGTGTCTGGTTCTGTAATGAATAAACAAATCAACAACTGATTCGTTTAGAAAGTTGGAGGGTGGTAAATAACTCCGGATGGTGTTTTAGAAAAGTATCTTGGCTTTACGTCGATATTTTCTTTTTCATGAAATGGCACCGAAACACTTTTCATTCACCGTAGTTTAAAGAAACTCCATGATGCTCCATCTGTCTGATATTTCCTAATTGAGATTTTTAAACATTCACTTTTTTCTCTTGGCCAGAGGTCAGTCAGGCCACCAAATTTGGGTAGCGGATCAGCACGCGGGTATGACACAGAATTCAACTCTGTGTTAAGTAGAAAATTCACCCTTTAGGGTGGCAGCCAGCTTGTTACTGATCCCCACAATAGGAGGACTCGATAACTTCTTTTGACAACTCCTGATAATCGGAGAGGATTCTTGGCGTACTACCTAAACTTCAAAGTCTCTTGTTTGGGAAGGAAGAGGGAAAAATACACCCCAAGAGCCAGCACCCTCTTCCTAAAGCTGCTTTGCCATTGAGCAGATGCCCTGGAAACCTGCAGGTCATGCTGACTTTCAGGTTGCACCTCCCTTTGGAACACTGATGGGAGGCTGGAGGACACTCTTCAGCAAGCCTGTGTGGACATGGGGTTCGGGGCCAGCCTCTCCGATAGGTGCCAGCTCACCTGGAGGCTGGCTGCTCAAAGATGCGGGCTGTCGGGTCCCTTGGCAGCGGTCCACTGGATTCCTCAGTGGCACTTAACATTAACCACCCCTCCCCCAGAACCTTCTGGAAAGCCCAGCACTAGTCCCCTGATGTCATTGCACGCCTATGATTAAACGCCAGCTCCGAGAGCAGCCCAGTGACAGGGAGGGTCATCAGTAATGGGTCTGAGAGGGGCTTCAAGGCCCAGGGTAATATTTTATTCATCATCAGTGTCGGTGGAGGAACTGTGAATCTGTCTGTTGGTTGGGGGCCCTTTATCTGACACCTCCCCAGGGTCGGTGCAGAAGCTTCTGGCGGCTGGAATGTAGTTTTTGTTTGATGAGAGTGTGTGTGTGTGTGTGTGTGTGTGTGTGTGTGGTGGCAGGGGCGTGGTAAACACTTGATATTAGTATCTTATCAGGTAACAGAGCTGGATAGAAGTGAAACAGTCCATCAGTTTTAATCAGCTTTAGAGAGCTGCATCAAAAATAAAAACTGGGTGAGTCCTAGACATGGTAATTCATCCATAAATACATAGAGGTAAACATATATGTGTGCTTGTACATAGATACATCTATGGTGTTGTTTTTTGATGTTTTAGAATGAGCTGGGAATTTAGGACATCCTCTGTCAAATCTTGAAGAGCCGTTGTGTGCACTTGTTCTGTCTGTGGGGGCAGGTTCCTAACCTGGGGGCCTGCTCAGTAGTCCACCGTTGGGCTTTAGTAAAGTCTGGGAATCCCTATAATCATAAGCAAATTTTTGCTGGGGTGCTAAGTTACTCAACCTCTCCAAGCTTCTAAAGTCACCCATAAGCTGGGGGAAAATAATACCCACCTCACTGGGTTAGTGTGAAGATTAAATGGGAAAGTGCATGTAAAGCACTTAATACTGTGCCCAGCCCCAAAGTGTTCTCTAAATATTAGATGCTATAATTATAATTATTGGGGTTATTAGGGTGTACCTATGTGAATTTTAAATGGATGTAAGTGCCATAGATTTTTATCAGATTTTCAGAGGGAGCTTTGGACCAAACAGGTCAAGAACCACTGTCTTTGCTAGAGCCACTGAGAATAAATCTTTAACAGAGTCAAACTCACTTTGTCGGAAATGGAAGACCAAGATGTGTGATTTGTTAGGTTGACCAATCTGGGGAAATTCCTATGATCCCCCCAAAGCAGGAAGACTCAGGCAAAGTTTTATGTCACTGCTGTTTTTCTTCCACCTTTTGCTAGTTAAAATAATTTTTTTCTTAATCTCGCCACGTTGTTTCTCCGAATAAAGTCCACAGGGCATAGTCATTTGTCTTGTACATAAACAAAGCCTGTCTTCCCACATCTTGCAGTCTTTTGGTGTGTTGCCTATTACAACAATAATAATAATACCTTTTCATCATTTAGCTTCATTTCATAATTATAAAATACAAATTTCAACACTAAACTTCAGCTTTTCTTGTGACATAAGTAAGTGTTGCTATTTCTACTTTACAGATTTGCAAACTGAGCCAGAGGTGGACACATTTTCTCTGTATGTACTAAGTCAGAAATAGTTACTCTCAATTCAGGTTATGCCAAACCCATGTGCCAAGAAAAACATCACAAAGGGGACTTCCTACAGTCCAGTGGCCCCAGGGATCTATTGACCGCAAACTCTTTTGGGGAGGAAGTGTCTCCCTCCCATCATAAATCTGTAGACCCTGTAGATATGGCTGAATGGTTGAAACTACACTCCTGATAATCTCCATGATTTTCCATGTGAAAATGAAGACCAATAGCTGTGAAAGTTACAGAATACCAAATTCCACATAGTAAAAATAGACGGTTAAGCCCTTCATCTAAAAATTAACTGCTTGAGGAAAGATATGGTTATAAAGTTAAATGGCATAATTTCATGTATGGAAATGGTTGTCCTTTCTTATGCTTAAAATTTACCTTAGGACATGATTAGCTCTCCACAAAGCCAGTTTCTAAATGGGAAACATTCCTCTGGCTGGATGTTCTTTCCATTTCTTGGGGCCCCTGTGGGACAGTGCTACTCAGTGATCCGGGGAGACGGTGTCAGTGCTCAGAAGCACACTTCCTCAATGAAAGCCTCGCTGGAAATGGGCCTCATTCATCATTATCTGTTCTAATCTGGAGGCAGCACGCCAGCTTTCCATCCTGTGGAGTTTGGTGGGAATTCTCTGAGATGGCCGTTCTGGGGGGTTGAGAAACTGACCCCATGTGCAGAGAGGTTTCTGGTAGAGCTGCCAAGGAGGAGACCAGAGGAATCCCTCTTTAGCCAACTCACTTTGCTTCCCCCCTATCTTCAGTGTTGTTCTGAACGCAGGACCTGATTGTGTACCAGCAAGATGCTAATTCAGCATCATTTTGCAAAGGACATTCTGCTTTTCTATTTGCAATGACACCTTTTCTCTCTGGAATTTGGTTTATCAAGCCTTCCTTGTTCCCACAGCTCTTCATTAGCCCTGTAGAAAAGTCTGATGTTGATTTTGTCTGCAATTTTCTTGTTATCAAGGAAGTAGAGGTCTTTTGTATTCTTCTAATCTTAATTGGAGGGGAAGTCCCATGCAACAACATCATGACTTATAATGCCAAATATTTGTGCTGATGCTGGTCTCCTGAGTTCCAGAGACAGAGGCAGGAGCGGCTTTGTTCATTAATGACACATTTGTTCAGCCCCGACTTCATTTGAGGCACTGTTCTGGGTGCTGCGGAGACTTCAAAGGTGGATGGGACCTGGATCCTGCTCCGGAGGATACAGATGCAGTGGGTAGGATGGGCATGTGCACATCGAAGCATAAGGTGAGCCTGCACAAGGTGTATTGGGGAGATGCAGAAGAATTCCTACGGAAGCTCAGAGGCAAGAGAGATTGTTTCTAGCTTTTAGATCGGGCAAGACTTCTTGGAGGAGGTGGCACTGAGCTAGGTCAATACCGTGGGCAGATCCAGAAAAGATGAAATAAAGTGGGAATGAGATTTTGACTTTTTGTTCCCTGAAAACATCATTCTAGGCACTTATATTCTTTATGGAAATTAGGGTTGGACAATGATCAGAATGGACCGTTCTTTCAACTTCCAACTTTAGGTGCTTTTGCCTAAGCCATGTGACTTTAAAGCAAGAAAGTGGGAAAAAATTTAAAAGGCAAGAAAAAGAACAAGGCAACATGGGCGTTATGGATCATAAAGTGTGTCTCTTCACATTGGAGTAATTTGTCAGGTCATTGTGCTAGTTAAATCTAATCTCTCTAGTTGAAAAACATGACCAGGCTTTCAAAGTCCTTCATTTCCAAATAGCTGTCACGTGGTCTTGACCTGTTTACAGAAGGAATCTCAGCAGAGAAAGGCAATCACCCTTTCCCGGAAAGCAAGAAGGATGCATTTCCTGGCGCCGTAAATAGAACCTCTGTGAGCCTGGCCACCCCCTCTTCTCTGTAGACTGCAGACGGTGGAGGGTAACAACCGCCCCCCACCCCCAGTTATTTGGGCAGGAATAATTAATGGCATAAGTGTAGGTTTGTGGCTTACAAGCAGCCAGGGTGAAACTGCTTGTCCATTTCAGCTTTCGCCTAAACTGCCAGGACACTTACTTCCTGAGTCAATGGTGATCCCGCAATGCTAACAAAAGACCCCCATTGATCACTGCCCTCTAGTAATTGCTGCCAGTGTGAGGCTGTCCCTCACAACTTGTTGACATCTCCTGACAATTTAAATACGGCCCCTGCTAAAGACCCAAAGCCATCATAACACACAGGGTGAGGAATGAAAAGGCAAATGTGAACTTTTCCAGCAAACTCAAGCTGGAAGGTTGAGTGCAAAACTGCATCTCCACTGATGACATTTTAACTGTGTATTAGGACCGTTTTCTGTGGAGCCTCCAGGCCCTGCCTGTGCCAACAGGTTGCTGATAAGCTCACATTCAGTGGTTCCTGTAACGTTTTGTAAACGAGAGCTCAGGAAGCAGTAATGTATCCAATAGCACGTGAACATACCCTTGGATATTAGACAAAGCTGTGCTAGGAACCACCAGAAGGAAAGGTCTTATTCCAGGGGCGGGGGTGGAAGTTGGCAGCCATTCATCTGGACTCGACACTTAGCCCTCACTTAGTCATGAGGGCTTAGCAAACAGTCATGAGGGCTCAGCAAACTGGGCTTTGGCCAAATCTAGCCCAATGCCAGTTGTTAATAAAGTTTTACTGGAACACAGTCACACCCATTTGTTTACATCTTATTTAGGGCTGCTTTTGCTCTATAAGGACAGAGTTGATTACTTGAGGCAGCAACTGTATGACCTACAAAGCTGATAATATTTCCTATCTAGCCCTTTATGGAAAATGTTTGCCAACTCCTGCTCTAACATATGAGGCCCAATGACGATTTTCATACTAAGTCACTGAACTGAGGTTCTGTAATCTTAGAGAAGCCGTGCGATTAATTATGGGCTTTGAGGACTAGAAAGCTGGGCTTGAGAGAAATGGGGCTACAGTCTGGTCTTATTATGGAAACTTTAAAATTTTTTTGCGTTATTCTGATTCTATTGCCCTAAGATACTACTGCTTGTAGCTAACAGGTCCAGCCTCCCATGACTTTAGGGAACACGGGACAACTGGTGGAATCTTATGCCCCTTGGAGCCCCCATGGTTTAATCTGCTGATTTCCTATTTATTTATTTAAAAATTTATTTTATCAAAGTACGGTTGATTTACAATGTTGTGTTAAGTTCTGCTGTACAGCAAAGTGATTCAGTTATATGTATATGCACATTCTTTTACATATTCTTTTCCATTATGGTTGATCACAGGATATTGAATATAACTCCCTATTCTATGCAGTAGGACCTTGTTGTTTATCCATCCTATATATAATAGTTTGCATCTGCTAATCGCAAGCTCCCAATCCATCCCTCCCCCTCGGCAACAAGTCTGTTCTCTATGTCTGTGAGTCTTAAACTCCTGATTTCTTAAATGGAGATGTAAAAGTTCAACACAAGATTTTGATTGGCATTTGGTTTAGATGACTATAAAAATTCCCAGTGCCACAGGTAGATTTAGTTAAAGTTAGGTATGCTTGTTCTGGCATTCTATATTTAAATTCAAACTTTTTCTGGACTGCTTAGAGAAAGAATTCATCTTTATAGCTAGAAAGGAATTGACCTTTAAAGCACCAGATTGCTATAATGTTAACATTTTAATAGTTGTTTGGGTTGTAAGCTCTCTAAAATGTACTATACTCTTACTATGAAAGTCCCCAGTTTAGGTCTGTCACCAACATGGGCACTGAATTGAAACTCAGCACTAGAGGCTCCCCTTTCTGTTTTCTTCCACTTTCTACCACCAACTTCGTAAACTCTCACACAAATAGAAAAGATGTCCTTTGCCTTGGATGAAAAACCAGTGGGTTGTTGTGTTGAGAAAGATTCTGAGGATGCATCGAGGAGGAGTAGGAAAAAGCTCCATGAGGCATGATTGATGTCTGTGATGATTCAAGAGGGGAAGTTATGTAGCTCATGCTACATAATTCTTATCCTTGCTCTGTAGTTGCAAGGGCTTTTGAGTTGCAAAGTAGTCTTTTGTTTCTTTATCAGCTCTCTTTTCTGTTGTCAGCAGGGCTGAGACTCCAGCTCCTGTCACTGGGTCTTATCAGCACCTCGTAATCTGTTACCTCCCATTACTTCACTTCTTTCCCCCTTTTCCAGATTTATTTTTCTTGGCTCCTCTGACTGTAATGAAGTCTCCGGAGAAGTCTGTCTTTCAGACACTTCTGGTCAATTAGGTGCTTCTTTCTGCTCCCCGGGGCCACCTGAATACAGGTGTGCAGATTGTGACCTGGACAAAGTTGCCTGGATAAAGGGAGTGAGTGGAGGCACCCTCACTCCTTTCACATTTCTGCTTTATGGAAGGGCCTTCCTTTCTCCTCCTTTTCTCTCTTTTTTTATCCATTACTCACAGATTCCTATTTTATTAAATAGATTATAAACCATTTGTTTTGATGCTCAAATCACCCCAGGTTGGGCCAGTGGGAACTTTTTCAATCTGGCTCCTGTGTTCTTCTTTTTGACATATCTCTGTCATTTTTGTGAGTACTTTCTTCCTTTCTGTGTAAAAAAAATTCCAGATTCATCTTTACATTCCCTGCCCCAGCCCTGGAATCAGCCATTTCTTCAGCGAGCCCTGGTTCCTTTTAGTTGGGAATGATATTTAGAGACCAAGACTGCGGTGCCAGATGTGCTCACAGCTAACTGGAGTGTAACTGATTTTAGAATTTAAAAAATTTAAAAAGTTATTAATAATATCATGAGTTGATAGTGATACTGCCAATTCCAGTTCAACCCCACAGTTTCTTGTGTTCCCCATTCCATTTTTGTATGTCTTTTCTTTATAGTTAGAACCCTGACCATCAACATCACCAACCCATTTACTCATTTGATCAATTCTATAGAGTGTTTAATTCCCATTTGAATCCATTCTCCCTTGGGCATCCTATAGTTACTGAGATGGTTTTGTCTTTTCTGTTTCTTTCCTTAGTAAAATGAACTCTCATTATATTTCTTCCTATTTCTTGTCCATTTTTAGTCTTAGTTTTTGAAAATACGTATTTATGTCTGTTTATTTGAAAATAATTTGAAAATAATCCAATTATTTGAAAATAATTCAATCTGTAGTACTGTGTCATACGTAGCTCTGCTTCATGGTTGGCTTTTTCTGGGAGAGTTTTAATTAAGTGAAATATCTTTTGCAGTTTTGTTTTCTTTTTACAGTGGTATTGCATACAGTTTGTTGGATTTTTTCCGATTCCTAGGCATTCTGTGGACAAGTTTTCTGTCCACAAAAAACCATTCTGCACCATTTTCTGCAGTAAAGTTCGGTATCCTTAATGGATAATATTGGTGGTGCTGGTGGTGGGGTAGACTGGAAGTGGCTGAGATGTTGTATTTCTTTTTGTTTCTACAGGTTTCTTATTTTTTACTTTCTTACATCTTTCCTGTCCTCCATTGCTACATCTCCAAGGCGTACGGCTCCTTATGTATTTTTCTAACTCTCCCCCAGAAAGAATGATTCTTCAAGGCTGCCACCTCTGTCCTCCTCACTTTCAAATCCCTTCCAGTAGCAGGTTCCCTGAACTACCAACTGCCTGACCACTGTTTAATATTTTGGCAGTTAGTGTTGGACTTGCTCTTTATGGGAATTTCTCTTTTGTCTTCAGATCTGAAATCTTCTCCTAACATTACTTTTTGCTTCTGGATCTGTAGGTCAGCTCTGGCTTGACTTGGCTTGAGTTCCACATTTCTTTTCATTCCAAGATCTAGGTTGAAGGAACAGTCCTTATTTGGGACACATTCTTCTCATGGCAGAGGGCAGGAACAAAGAGGCTGACCCAAATTATTCAAGCACATTAAAGGCTTCTGGTTAGTTTTTGTTTGTTTGTTTGTTTTGTTTTGTTTTTTTCCGGTACGCGGGCCTCTCACCGCTGCGGCCTCTCCCGCCGCGGAGCACAGGCTCCGGACGTGCAGGCTCAGCGGCCATGGCTCACGGGCCCAGCCGCTCCGCGGCATGTGGGATCCTCCCAGACCGGGGCATGAACCCGTGTCCCCTGCATCGGCAGGCGGACTCTCAACCACTGCGCCACCAGGGAAGCCCTAAAGGCTTCTGCTTAGATATGGTGTGCATAATATTTGCTCACATTCATTCCACTGGCAAAGGCGAGTCACGTGGCCGAGGCTCCCGGGGGGACAGGAAGTAGATTCTGCCCATTGGCAAGCACAGCAAAGGCGAGGAGTGGATCATACTCTTACGGAGAAGGGGATGTTTAAATGCTCAAGTGCATAGTAAATCTTCAAGTAGGAGATCTTTTTTTAGCAGAATTTCCCAAATTAATTGACCACAGAACCCTTTGCTTGAGGTACATCTCAAATTTCCCAGAGAACACTTTGGGAAATGCTGCTCTGATTCATCATGAGGTGCTAGAACTGACCTTAGAAAAAACATTCCTTTGAAAGTCTGAGTGAATGGAGTATATAGAGTTCTGAAACTCAGTTTCAATGAGTGGGAACCTGACATTAAAACCTTCCCATGTCAGCAAGTCCAAAGCCTCTTTATTAGCTAACACATCTTCAGCCCTGAAGAGCTGTAAAAAAACAGATTTGGAAAATAATCCTTAAGTTCTCATAGTTTCTGATCCTTTTGGATCATCAGTAATCTCTTTAGAAACCACCCCCTTCCCCAACCGTCATTTTCTTTCCTTAAATAATCTGTTGCTAAGCAATTACCGTTTGTATTTCTTCAAATAATAAAATCAAGTATCTCTACCTGGTTCTTTTATGTCTCTTTCTGTATGAGTTTTGTTTTTCTCAGATTCCAACATTAGTCAGAACTGAACTGTTTAACCCACTAATCGTAGCAGCTAGTTTGGTATCTGATATGTGAATAATAAATTGCTTTTAATGATGAAAAATTGCTTACTGAGCATGTGATATGTGTATGGCTGGCTATCGTCATTCTTTGGGCTTTGGCTATATGGAAAGCAGAGAAACAAAACTTAAATTAGGGACACATTCTTTCTTTGCAGCATAAGGTGTCCCATAACCTTGAAGTTATGAGATGCAGGCCATTGGGCTAAAAGATAGGATGGAAATGAGGGTGCCCTCATTTGACTACCCCACTTGGGGTTAACTTGGGACAATTTGTGATTCCTTAGTCTTCTCACCTTCAAGATAAGAGATACTACATGGGGTCTTGAAGAAATTCTGCTAATGAAGACTGAAAAGATGAGAAAAGTGTTGCAGAGGGATGGAAATGTGCACTACAGTATTAAGTTGCGTTCATTTTCTTTTTATCCAAATACATGATCTTTCAAGCCTTTGTTTTCTTTTTTTGCGGTACGCGGGCCTCTCACTGTTGTGGCCTCTCCCGTTGCGGAGCACAGGCTCCGGACGCGCAGGCTCAGCGGCCATGGCTCACGGGCCCAGCTGCTCCGCGGCATGTGGGATCTTCCCGGACCGGGGCACGAACCCGTGTCCCCTGCATCGGCAGGCGGACTCTCAACCACTGCGCCACCAGGGAAGCCCATCAAGCCTTTGTTTTCTAATGTTTTTATTGTGATAAAAGATACATAACAAAATTGGTCATTTTAATAATTTCTAAGTGTAGAATTCAGTGGCATTAAGTACCTGCATATTGTTGTGCCACCATCACCGCCATCCACTTCCAGAACTCTTTCATCATCCCAAACAGAAACTCTACCCATTAAACAAAAACTCCACATTCCCCCCTACCCTCAGCCTCTGGTAACCTCTGTTCAACCTTCTGTCTCTATGAATTTGCCTACTCTAGGTGTTTTACATGAGTGAAATCATACGATATTTGTCCTATTGCGTATGCTTATTTCTCTTGGCATACCCTTTTCAAGTTTCATCCATGTTGTTGTATGCGTCAGAATTTCATTTATTTTTACAGTTAAATAACATTCCCTTGTATGTATCTACCACATTTTGTTTATCATTCATCTGTTGATGGGTACTTGGGTTGTGTCCACCTTTTGGCTATTGGGAATAATGCTGCTAGGAACATTGATGTGCAAGCTTATCGTTTTCTGGAAAATTCCAGTCCAACTCTGCAGTCTTGCAGTCCTGACACTCGGCTGGGTGGAGGTACAGTGTCTGGCAAGTAAAAAAGGCCAACTGGCAGCATGCAAATGGTTAAAATTCTGGCTTGAAATTTTATAAACTTCGTTGCTCTCCCCCCTCCCCCTTTTTTTTCCTCAGGGCGAACCTTTCCCGGGAATCAAGTTTAGCTCTTAGAACCACCCCAGGGTGGCTGATGGACAGAGCAATAAAGCTGACTGAATCTTGCTCCTTTCCATATTAATGGGACCATTTGCTGCTGTGGAACTGAAGGTATTACAATTGAGTGACAGTTGTTTAATATTCTAATTACATAAACTTTCTATGTTATGGTTTTGCCATTTGACATATTAGATTTCATAAAGTGATTGAATTTGTATGTTGGAACCATGTTTATTAATGGAGACTGACACAGTTCTAGTAAGAATTTATGTTAAACTGACTGAGTGATGTGGGAAATCCATGGTGATAGTTTTGAGAGAGGCTGGAGCACAAACTGACCAGAGTCTTTTCTGCTTAAGTTTCACAAGAAAATTTCTTGGAGATGAAATACATGTTTTCACTCATTTGGACACATTCTGCAATGATTGGATGTGAGATGAGGGAAGACTGGCTCAAAATAGGAACTTGCTGAGGTCAAAAGTCAAAGGAATTGCTCTGTAAAGAGATTGCCCGAGGCAGGGGCGGGGCCACAGAAAAACACTTGAGCCTGATTTTATGATCTTTTTCTTTTGCAGTGCTTTCCTGACTGTGGGTATAATTGTGCACTAGTTAGCAGAAGCTTCAGGCCTGTATTTTCTCCGGAAAATAGCTAAAGTCTACTCATTCCAATCTAGATAACTGGGTTTGGAGCCATCTCTCAAGGCAGCTATGGCCTAAAAATGTGGCAGCATGATTTTTGCCCCTGCATTCAGCTTAGATCTGAATCAAACTGGACCTCAGCAAAGAGGCTTCAACAATTTATAATTTGGTGAGGTTAGACTTGCCCTGGTCTCCAAAGGTGGTTTAAATTGGGTTTAAACTGATTTTGCAAAGCTCCACTGCAATATTAGCAAGATCCAAATAAATCAGAAAACTATAGTCCTTTTCATCTTCGGGGCTATTATGGTTTCAAACTAGCAGAGAGAGTTTGTAGGCTAGCAAGGTTAAAAATTATAAAGCAAACAGATGGGTTCTACCCCTAATCAGGTTACAACTTTAAAAAGATTATATATTAATTTTTTAACTTATGAAGGTAATATAATTATCTTACAGAGAATATATAAAAGAAAAAAAATTACTCATAATCCAACATCCTAAAGCAGCTACTCATGTACTTTGGTAAAATTCTTTGTCGTCTTTTCCCTCAGTGTAACTATTTATCTGTTTTTCTTCACATATTTGTCATCATAAGTTAAGGACAAATTTGATTCTTATGCTTTTCATTTAATGTTCCATCAAAACATTTCTCATGTTTCCATATTTTCTTCATAGCTGTAATTTTAAGTGTCCTACTTGAGGGAGACCATGTAATGTAGAGCATTCACCTGGTTTCCGATTTTATAGTAAACCAGACCATGTGCATCTGCAGATTTGTCATTTGAGATTTCAGCTTAAGCAATTCCAAAGGCCCAGGGCATGTGATAATTAGTAATTTCAGTGAAGAACTGGGCGGCATTCGAATCATAAGGTTGGAGTCCAGGAGCAAGCCAGCCAGTCTATGAACTGATTGCACAATATCAGGATATTAACATAGTTTGTCTATTCTTTGTTTGTCCCATTTGAGTTTTATGGAGGAAATTATTGTATTAATTTTTGCTGCATAACAAATGACCAAAAACTTAGAAGTTTAAAACAATAAACATTTATTGCTTAGCTCATGGTTCTGTGGTTAGCTGAGATGGCCAGGAGAATTCTGGTGTGGGATGACGTGGCTGGGGCTGGATGGCCTTGGAGGGGCTCAAGCACATAACTGGGGTTGGCAGCCTGTTGGCCAATGTGCCTCGGTTTTCCAGCATAGGACCTTTCCAGCAGGCTAGATTGGGTTCATGGTGGTCTCATGGTTTCAAGTGCAGAAAGAGAAAGCAAAATTCACGTGCAAGTATTTCTGTCATTTTTCAGTGTGCTTCCATCATCATATTTGCCAATGTTCCGTAGGCCAAAGCAAGCTATATGGCCAAGCCCAGATCAAAGGATGGATAAATAGATTTTACCTCTTGAAGGTTAGAGAAGCAATATCACATTGCCAAGGGGCATGCATACTGGAATGGAAACAATTATTCTTTGCAAATAAACTAACACAATTTCATATATAGATGTATGGTTAAATTTGGGAATCTGCAAATACCTCTGGGAGATTCTCCCAGAAATCCAAGGGCCATACAACTTGTGACTCGATGGTGGGTGAGGGAATAGCTTGTAGTCATGGGCAAGTATTGTAAATAATACTTTAATGAGCTTCTTTGTGTATATGTTTTAAAAAACATTTTGAGTTATTTGGTTAAGTTAGATTCCCAGAAGAGGAATTCACTGAGGCAATGAGAATGAACATTTTTATGTCTCTTATATTTGTTTCAAACTTGCTTTCCAAAAAGTTGTGGTGAATCATGTGCTGTCAGCAGTGTAGTTTTGATTATGGATGAGATTACCTGTTTATTGCACTTCAGTTAGCACTGAATGTTGTCGTTAACAAAATTTGCTAGTGAAAAGTTAAAAAATGATTCCTAATTTCTAAGGGAGTTTATTAGTCTTCTAGGGCTGCTGTACTAAAATACCACAATGTAGGTGGCTTAAACAACAGAAATTTATTTTCTCCCAGTTCTAGCAGCTAGAAGTCCAAGATCAAGGTGTTGGCAGGTTTGGTTTCTCCTGAGGCCTCTCTCCCTCAACTTGCAGATGGCCGTCTTCTCACTGTGTCCTCACATGACCTTTTCTCTGTGTGAGTGCATCTTTGGCGTCTCTCTATTTTTTTTATAAGGGCACTAGTTATATAGAATTGGGGTCCCACTTTTAAGGCCTCATTTAACCTTAATTACCTCTTCAAAGGCTGTATGTCCAAATACAGTCACATTGGAGGCAAGGGCTTCAAAATATACATTTTGAGGGAATACAGTTCAATTCATGACAGAGTAGATCGAGGTTTTGTGGGATCCGAAGCTTATATAATTTTGTGGCATTCTTTAAAGAAATATAAAATTATGAATATAAAATTGCCAGGTCCTCTCCCTAGATCTTGGAAAGGCCTTGAGG
This sequence comes from Physeter macrocephalus, assembly GCF_002837175.3. Lineage (NCBI taxonomy): Eukaryota > Metazoa > Chordata > Mammalia > Artiodactyla > Physeteridae > Physeter > Physeter macrocephalus. Next base: position 51,392,136 of record NC_041218.1, read on the forward strand.
CTTAGGCTTCCCTGACTGCACCGTAGTTAATAGTGGGAATAAATGTTATTTATTTGTATTTGACAGGTACTCAGCTAAGGATATTGGTTTTGAGTAAAGAGAGGCAGGCGAGGAGTGTTATCATTTAACACAGGTTTGAAGCTTTGGGTTTAAACAGACATGTTAGGTTTTTAGGAGAGGCCTTACTTGCTCCAGTGGAGCAACAAGCCACTTATCTGGTGATTTTGGTGACCAGGAATATGTCTTATTACCTAAAGTATTACTTCTGTCATCTGAGCACTGATGGCTGAAACATGATTAGCAGGAACAGGTCTTCATTCTTAGGTAGATATGGGTCTCCGAATCTACTTTCCCCTGGGAGAGGAAACATACCAGCTAAGTCTATATTAAGTTATACATGCCTGATGCTAGATTTTCTAGGAGTAGGTTATCATATGGGGAAGCAAGATGGCACTGGGTTCTTCGACATGTGGGTTTGAAGCGAAGGTACTGAAAAATAAAGTTTGGGGTGCTAATGACAAACTTTACACTTAAAAATTTTGAATGGGCAACTGCTGGCTACAGAGGGCATGTTTGTTGTGTCCCAGTGGAAAGCTTGTTCACATGGAGAATCTGGTGTTATAGAAATGTGTTTCTGCTGCTATTCCTGCTTCCCTCCCTGTCAGATACAGGGGCCTGAACACAGCTTGGGACTCACGGGAAGGGGTGGGGTTCTGATGTGACAGACATTGCCTTAGCCCAATGAGAAAGTAGAAACAGACGAACAAGGCAGAGATCCTTGGGCGGTGATGATTATTAATGAAACATGGGTCTTTAGAAGTTGCGAGGAGTTTGGAAAGTTGGTTTGCCAGGGGGCTGGCTGAAAGGCAAAAGTAACATGGGCGTGGGGGTAAAGAAGAGAAATTAAGAAGAAAACCCCTCATAAAATGACATATTTAAAGATACATTAATTACAAACCAAAGAGGTAAATCTAACTTTCTTTCCCTCTTGCTGAATAATACAGATAATTCACATAGCTATGGAGATCATTATTCAAAATTACCATGAACCTTCGGGCTCCTGGAAGACAGCCAGTGAGATTCCCAGAGCTTAAAGGGTCTTGTCTTAACCACCAACCTGAGTTACCACTGACACCGATACCAAACATGTAGAAAAATATTAGCGTTTCCTATTCAAACAAATAGGATATAGTCTGGGGACATAGGGTTATCTAATTTTTCTTTGAAAAGATAACATTTAAGAGAGCACAGATTTTAAACAGGAAAATCGCTCTGTACAACGTGACCAGCGATGCAAAGTGGGGTAGCCCTCTGAGAACAAGCAGGGCATTGTCTCAACAATGGAAGGAAGAACACCCCCTGATTTTCTAAGTTTGTTCTGAATAAAATTCATGGTTAGAATCTACAGATACACATTCTTTGTCCTCCTCTTGCCTCCCTTCTTAATTTTTTTAACCTCCTATTTTTAATGGGGCTATCTAAGTGGATGCTGAAACAGTCTGAATGTTCAGAAAGAGTACATTTCCTATGTAAACAAACACAATTCAGCTTAGAGAGAAAGGAAGGCAGTCTTGTCAACCCGAAAGGACCCAGCACATGGTAATTTTTGTAATTGAAGTATTCCAGGGATTCCAGAGTGCAGGAACAATCCATAAAACGGGAACTGGACCACACAAAAACACCCCCATGGCTCCAGGCGGGCCTGTTTGAAAATAAGCAGGCCGTTAGGAGTAGGAAGCAGGGGGCTTGCATCAAATGATCTTTATAAATGCCCTTCTAAAATTAAAATCCTCTCTGAGCTTCTTCCAGGTAAATATGTTGTCTGGGGGGCTGGAGGCTGTGAAACCCAAGTGCTGCGGAGAGGAAGACAGACTGCCGAGGTCAGGGCTGGAATGACATGACCTTGAGACTTTTTGTTTTCTTTCTCAAGGTCTTTTATATGCATCATTAGATTACAGACTCAGGTCTGGGATTCCAACGGAATTCGTATCCACTGAGAATATACTATACCCTAGGCACAGAACTAGATGGTTTAATACACATTCTTTCATTTGGATTCTTCAAAGACAACATCTAATTATCCCCAGAGAAGTCAAAGCTGAAAAGATAGGATGGTGAGAGAGTTCTTCAATCTATTCTAGACCTGGTTTTCCTTGGAAGTTCTCTGCCACAGTCAAAGATACCTTCCTGCCTACCTATCGGTGAAATCCTTGACTGTCCAAATTCTCTAAATAATCATCATTGGAGCAATCAGATAATTTTTTAAAACAGCAGGAGAGATGTTAATGTTTTAAAATATAGTCTGTGCTTCTCCCAGCTTCTATTCTAATTCCAGGTGAAGGGCTACGGTGCCAGAGTCCAGATGAGAATTTTGGCACCTCCAAGGATTGGCAGAACATAGGGAGAAAAAGTGAGACCCTGTTATCTTGCCATCGGGGTGCCAATTTAGCCTCTCAGAGATGGAAGTCAAGGTTTCCTTCAGTAGGAGTGGGAGCTTTTGACTGGCTGTGAGGAGAGCCTGAGTTTGTTTAATTTGGAGTAAGGTTTTACGAGTTAATCTCTAGTGAGGGAAAGCAGCAGTAAACACAGAACATACTGGTCATTATTCTAAGTATTTCTACGTTCTTTCTCATGCATGAAAGGAGAAAAAAAATTTCAAAAAATTTGAAAAAAAATGGGGAGGCACGATGCTCAAATGTGTGTGTGTGTGTGTGTGTGTGCGTGTGTGAGAGAGAGATTTTGTTTTGACGGAACCATCTGGTGTACAGAATGCCCCAGGAGTGTGAAGGCAAACATTTACCAGGAGATTCACATGGTTTCTGCTATGTATACACATATTTGTAGAAGACTCTTATGTTTCTAGAAAGTGGAGATAAACAAAGATTTCTCTATGCATATATTAATGCAGCCCAGGCCTTTGCAGACAAAACTGTTATTTATTTTAGTGGGCCTTATAAACTCAGGTGGGTTAAAATGCCAGAGAAACACACGCAATCTGGAAATGATCAGAGCTGTGTCTGAGGAAAACTACCTTTCTCCTCAACTTTAATAATACAGGTGAAAAATTCAGGGATATTGTGATACGATTGTGTGCTGAAAAGTGGATTAAATCTCGATTAAATCACAACATAAATAATACCTTAACTAAGAATGTTAAGAGTGAACTTGAAATGGTCTTAAAAACAAAGGAAGTAATTTACCTGATTTATTAGGGGAGAGAAAAAGTAGCTTGGTGTGTGTTCTGTAGATTTTATGTTTAATAGGACAGACTTTTAGGGAAACTTCTGGTATTTGGGAAGCTAAACCAAGAGCTCCTAGCATGCTGGCTAGATTTTTCAGAGATAGAAGAAAGGGAAAAACAACCCATCCATCCATCCATGCATCCATCCATCCATCCAACCAATCAACAAATCAACCAAACAAACAACCATCAACCAGCCAGACAAACAAATGCTGAGGGCCCAGACCTGGGAACAGAACACGGCTCTTGTTGCCGAAAGGGGTCCTGGCTATCAGAGGACCACTCAAGGGAGCAAGCACTTAAACTTCAAAAAGGAAAAAGGAGATTTATTAGGAGGCTGGAGGGGAATGTTCCTGGTAACTGGGGCTCCTGCTGTTCTCATTCCCCGGTCTTCATATTGTTGAAAACCCTTCTGTAAGGTCCAAATATTGTTTGGGTTCTTTTCACATTAGTTGCAGCTTGAACATTTTGAACTACCACCTCTCCGGAAAGTTCAGGATGTAAGGCGCTTCCTTTGAAGATCTCTCAATTCTTCATCAAGAATAGGCCGTGTTCAGCTTTGTTATGGGGTGGGGTGTGGGGTAGGGGGGTGCTGGAAGGTGTGCTTCTGGCTGGCCATGTGTCAGTGGGCAAAGGATGTCACTTCTTGGGCCCTGTTAACTCATCGGTGAAATGGGGGAGCTGGTCTGTAAGGGCCCTTTCCAGCTCTAAAACCCTATGGGTCTCAGTGGACCAGAAAACCCAACTTCTCAGCAAACTCACCTTACAGTGGCAGAGTGCAATAGTTTGCCAAAGGTCTCGCAGCAACTGATTGTCAGTTCTAAAAAGAACTTGAGAGCATCCCTCTCTTCTGATGGGGCTGTGGGCTTTGGGAAGGCAATGACCATGCCTGTCTTGCTCACCATTGTATGTCCAGTGTGCCTGGCACATAGCAGACAGTCACAGGATATTTACTGCATCAATAAATGAAAGGATGAATAGAAACGTCCTATTTTCTATTGCATCCTAGGAGCAACTTGGTTTTGAGAGTATGGCTTGCTGAGTTCTGTGGCAGGGAACCCCATGCCATCAGCGAGCACAAATTTCATGCAGAGGAGGTCAGACACCCAAGCACTCTGGACAGAATGATTGTTAGGGAGAATAGAACATTTCCATCAGTCATTAATACTGATGGCAAAATCTGGATTGCTGTTTCACAGACCCACTCGTCAAGTGTGATAGTTTGGGAGGCCATCCAGGGAAAATGGGGTGATGGCTTTGACTCTGGACATTGATGAGCAAAGCCCGAGCTGTCTAGAATTGTGCAACAGAGTCACCTAGACTGATGAGACGCATGAGGAAAGGAGGTCACTTGAGGACTCTTCATATAATATGTCACTAGGGCTTCCCTGGTGGCGCACTGGTTGGGAGTCCGCCTGCCGATGCAGGGGACACGGGTTCGTGCCTTGGTCCGGGAAGATCCCACATGCCGCGGAGCGGCTGGGCCCGGAGGCCACAACAGTGAGAGGCCCCCGTACGGCAAAAAAAAAAAAAAAAAAAAAAAAAAAAAAATATATATATATATATATATGTCACAAGTTTTTGAATTAGCACATGTGACCTGGTGCACACAGACCAAGTGAAAATTACAGCTTTAGGAAAAGATACTTACCTTTACTCTGTACAGTGTCCTCTGATATTTTCTGTTATATTCTATTTTGGTTTTGTTTTATTATTTAAAAATGCTCAATACAATGCACTAAGTGGATTTTATGATTAAACCACAGTCGGAAAACAATACTCAAGGTTATGTTTCAAGGTGGACTGATTGTGGCATGTGTGGATAAGGCATTTCGTCTTTTGTTTTGATTAAAAACAGCTTTACTGAGTACACTTGAAACTAACACAACATTGTAAAGTAACGATACTTCAATTAAAAAATAGCTTTATTGAGATATAGTTTGTATACCATACAATTCACCCATTTAAAGTGTACAATTCAATAGCTTTTAGCATATTCACAGATATGGGCAATCGTCCTTACAGTCAATTTTAGAACATTTTCCTCACCTCAAGAAGAAACCCCTCATTCTTTGGCTATCACCCACTATGCCTCTACTCTACCAGCTCTCTAGCCCCAGACAACCACTAATCTACTTTCTGTCTCTGTAGATTTGCCTATCCTGGACATTTCGCATAAATGGAATCATAGAATATGAGGCCCCTCGTGACTGGCTTCTTTTACTTAGCATAATGTTTGCGAGATTCATCCATGTGGTAGCTTATATCAGTGCTTCATTCCTTTTTATGACTGAATAGTATTCCACTGCATGGGGTATACTTTTTTTTTTTTAAATCCATTCCTGGAATGCATTGCATCTTCATTTATAACATAGAACTGGTTCTGATGGAAATGAGGGCCACAGAGCCCCCATTCCTTCCTTCAGCTGGCGGACAGCCACTGGCGGACAGTCATCGTGGGAAGCGCGAGGACTGCAGGAGCAGTGAATGTGTCAATCCATTTGTCAGGGGCCATGAAAATCCTGCTCTGTCCTTAGACCAGCTCACGGTGCACAGAGCCGCCTGGCAGGAAGGAGACCTTCACCTGCCTGCCGTAACTTCAGGGGAAACCACTTCCGCAGAAGGAAGTTACTCCCAACTGAATTTTATCACCTCTAGTTCTTTCAGCTTGCTCTTTTAAGTTACCGTAGGCTCACCCAAATCACAAAGACAAACTACTAAGCTGCAGTTTGAGCCTCTTTTAAGGTCAATGTTATTATTATTATTTTTTAACATCTCCTTTCATGCTTTTAAATGAAAACATAAGTTATACATACACATCCCCGGATAGAAGACAGTGGGTACACTCTTGCCCTCCAAGGACCTTGCAGCACTTAATAGAGGATTTGATTTAGTGTTCACTGAAAAGCCACCTTTGGCTTGACCTGATTTCTGGAATTTTCTGGGTTATTGAAGCTGTGCCATTTTTCATTTTCTTGGCCTTGGCTGTGCCATTCACCATGACATGGTTGTGTCTGCCTTGCCATGTCTGAAATGTTCCCGGCATTTCCCTTGGGTGTTTGCTAAGCTAACTTTCTGTGTGATGGAATCAGAGAAGAGAAGCGATGCCCCAGAGCCAGGGCAGACAGGAGGCAGAGCTCCTCAGAGGGAACCCCTGGGCTCCCACACCATGACAGGTCACTGGGGCAGAATGACGTGCAGGCTCAGGTGATCTCTCTCAGCCTCACCCTGAAGTGTCAGAGGACGTTTCCAGACCTGGGCCGCGTGTGTGTGCATGGACAGACCTCAGAGAGTAGGTAGGGCTGGCTTTCTCAAGCAGCAGGTCCTGAGAATAAGTCACTTGGGTGGTTCCTATGAAGCTGGAGTCTAGGAGGGCTTTCATCATCAGGAGGATTTGTGTTGGGAATACACTACTTATTGAATTAATTCCATAGATACTTCTTGAGGGCTTGCTCTGCCCCAGGCACCATTCTAGGCATTGAGATTATATTGCAGGACAAACTAGATAATATTTCTATACTTATAGAGTTTTCTTTTTTTGAGGGGGGAATCACTATATCAAATATCTATGTATGACATGATATCACATAGGCTTTTGAAGCAATAAAAAGCAAGTAAGGGATGTAGAATGAGGTGCTAGTACAGAGGTCAGGGAACAATTTTTCAAGGCGGGGGATGGTGAAGTAAGGGAGCAAGCCTCTGGGGAAGTATATTCCAGGCTGAGGAGGCAGCATGTGCAAAGGCCCTGAGGAAGCTGCTGGCTTGGCATGCTAGAGGAGCAGCAAATGGGACAGCGTAGATGGCACGAGGTGACTAACAGAAAGCGGTAGGGAGTGGAGTCACAGGGCATCCAGGGACCCCATCACATAGGGCCTCATAGGGGGTATACGTCTTGATGTGAGGCCCAGCCTGTGCCTCAGTTTCCTTATTTTTGAAATTATGTTATTATAGGATATAAAGAATATGAAATATCTGGCGCGTAGGGGGACTTTAGAAAATGCTAGTTATCTTTCTTCTCTCCTTAGAGAGGGCAACAGAAACATTTTTGATGCCCACATTGTTTACATGATTTTCTTAGTTCACCAGGATTGTGACACTTTAATTTTGTCCTGGTTTGGGCATTTGGAAAGTCTAGTGTATCTCTACTTTTGAATATCACGAGATCTCCTGGGTGTTGACTTTGACTGTGGTGGAGAAGGGGAGTGGAAGACTTATGCCATGGGAATGCTCTCCTTGGATAGCCAACAGGGACTGCATTTATAGTTTGTCGTTGCATTTGGTGTCCAGAGATGGGACCTGGGTGCCAGACAATCACTTAAGCTCCCCTCTGTGATTCCAAGACACTATTGTGAATGATCACCTTACTCCTCACCACCATTTTTTTTTTCCTGACAATGTAAGACCAAGCTCTTCAAACAATAAATGATAGTATGAGTATAAGCAGAGTATATAGTGCCCAGAAATGTATCTGGAAGACAGTGAGAACATTGGTCTGCACCAAGACAACCGGTTACAACACAGAAACTTATTTCCTTCATCAAGGGTCCTGAATCACCCTGATTGCACTGAATACCAGGCATAATTTGCCTCCAGGGGACTTAGTGCCAAGTTCCAAGGAGTGACATTTAGGTCAATGGGCTCCAAACTGGTACTGGGAGGGGAAGGCAATGTTGGAAATCCAGAAATAGTAAAAATGAAAACCAGATCAATAACATAGTATTTAGTAAGAGTTTATTGTGCCCAAAAGAACAGTTCGAGACCTGGGAATCTTCAAATCCAAAACTGGTATGAAGCTCAGAGGCGCAACATTAGAGGATGGCTTATAAAGTGAAAATGAGGACACTGTTTAACTTTGACAATGATTGGTTATTACAGTGGGGTTTCCAGATGGCAGGGGGTGAAGAGTGATTATCTTATACCATTTGAGGAAGATGACTTAAATTTCTTTTATGATTATCAGGGGCATTTACAAGAAATAACAAGTTTCTCTTATGTTCATGAAATAAGCTCGATTTAGTTTTCCTTATGTGGCTTAAATGATTTTGCTGCTTGGGAGATTTTCAAGCCTGGTCTCCATTTTAGTTTAACCGTAGGAACCCCTGGGCGTGTGCAAGATGACACACCGTGGGTCCTGGGAGAAGATGGTGGAAATTCTAATTTTATTTTTAAGATCTCATTCTTGGATGGCTCCTCGAATCCCTCCCCTCCACCCCCCACCCACCTCCCGAGTTCTATCAGGTACCAACTTATTAGTTAAGAGAGAGACTTTGGAACTAGATGACCAGGGTTTGAATTCTGGCTCTGTCACTTCCTAGCTGTATTCCATTGGGTAAATTCCTTACCCTCTCTGTGCCTAGTTTCCTCACTGGCAAAGTGGAAGAATATTACCCACTTGGTAGGGTTGTTGTGGGGATGAAAAGCATTCATGTCTGTAAAGTGCTTGGAAGGGAGCCTGGCACACTGTTACATACATGTTGGTCACTAATTTCCTATTATTACAACAGGGTCATAATTGATAAGTAAATAAATATGAAAATATTCGATGTGTTTGTGTGCCCTACATTTTTTCACTGATGGTCTGGACGATTAAAAAATATTGGAGATGACTCCTTGAGATGATGAGAATCGTTTTTCATCTAACAACTATGACACTGACGTTCATAAGGGCACAGTTTGCTGATGTCTATACTTATATAAATGGATCAGGTTTTCATAACACTAGAGAAAAAGCACTAGAAATAGAAAGGAACAAAGCCTCCCAGGGCACCCAGTGCCTTTCCCATTATAGACATATTTTCTGAGGCTTGTTTACAAAGGGCAGAGCTGTGTCGAGAACATAGGGATGTTCTAGTTTTAAAATTCCTGGAAAAACAGATTATTCTGGAATCATTGCACTTCCCACATTCTAGTAACAGATCCAGAGAGAGATTAATTTTGAAAATCAAGAAGACCTTGGAGACCCTTCAGCTAAGAAATTTTCTTTTTGAAGTATTGGGGGAAGAGAAAAGAAGTAAAGTGAGATTCATTTTAATGCAAGATATATTTGCAGATAGTTTCCTTTTCTTGTGTCTTGGATTCTCAGTTCTTCAAGTTCAAACAGCCCTAGTTAATCCATTGTTTGCCAGGCCGGTGACAGACCCAGCGTGGACTTAGCTTTCCACTTTTGAGCCGAGAGGGAGAGTTCTCTTGGGAGCTAGATGTCCCTCATACCCCTTTTTCTCCCTCCCCCTTCTCCCCTTCTGTCCCTGGACTGGAACAGCCTCTCCTCCTCCACCAGTTAATCCCCTGGGAGTCACTTGCACGTGTGGGGTGGAGGCGCTGAGAGCTCTCTCCAAGCAGCCTTCTCTGACCAATGGATAAAGTTCTGCCTCGAAGGGAATCCCACAGCCTGGGTTTTATAGGACTCAGCCTTGGCTCTGGCTCATGGATCAGTAGCTGCATCTATTCATAATAAAAATGTAGTGTCTGTGCCCTGACTCTGTCTGCCAAGGGCTACCCAGCCACAGCCGTTTAGAGTGGACCAGACCATTAGCCCAGCTGTGCAGTAGAGAGATGCATGTAAATTCTCAAAAACTGAATCAAACCAAAATGAAACCCCAAACAACACCAGTTTCTAACAACAATATTTAAACACCTTTTATTATGGAAAATTTAAAACATAATACAAAACAGAGAGAAAAGTATAATAAACTTCCTTTGTACCCATCACCCGCATTCAAAAATTACCAACTCATGGGCTTCCCTGGTGGCGCAGTGGTTGAGAGTCCGCCTGCCGATGCAAGGGACACGGGTTCGTGCCCCGGTCTGGGAAGATCCCACATGCCACGGAGCGGCTGGGCCCGTGAGCCATGGCCGCTGAGCCTGCGCGTCCGGAGCCTGTGCCCCTTATTCCCTGGAATATTTTGAGGCAAATCTCAGACATCATATTATTCTATCCATACATATTATTTAAAGCGACCATTTAGGATATTGAACCACATGGTGAATGGTAAGAGGCAGAGAAAACAAAACGCAACCTAACTAAAAGCATCCAGTGTGCCTGTGAGCTCGTGAGGGGCCCCTGTAAAAAAACTGGGTGAAGACACTGCCGAACTATATTCACTCTTCCAACTCTGAGGCAGCTACTAGAGACATATCTGCTCATGAGCCTTCAACTCGTTTACAGTATCAATCAATTAAGAAGTAAATTTTCTGTTTTCTGTGTTCTATTGCACTTCAGTAAAATTATAACCATGACAAAGAATATATGAACAGAAAAATAAGCTAGAATCTGGGAAACTGGTTGTAGTTTGAGAGGGGATTCTGATGTTCCTATCAGCTTGGGAGCATGTTATTGACTCTTGGAATTGTAGAATCAGTAATTCAGATATGTCAACCAGGGGTTTTAAAGTTTCTGGTGAAAAATGGCAAGATTGGTGTAGAAAAAAATAATAATGCCCAATTTGCCTTCTAAAAACCTGGAGAAGTCCTCAGTGGCCTTTAAGTTGCTTTCAGTTGTCATCCTGCTTAAGAGGGCCATAGGTATCCATTCCCCTCCCTCCCTAAGCAGGCCAGTTGCATGGGACAAACCTCTTGTATCATTTTGGAAAAGTTGCCAATTCCTGTTAGAGATACAACCTATAAGAAATGCTAAGTGAATAACTTATTTTTTTGGTTTTGTTTTCGTTAAGAACCTAAAATTCCAGAATGTTTTATCCTGCATTTCTACATTTATTTCCTTCCTGGAGATACAAAATAATTTCTTTTATTTTATATGTCTTGCTCGACAATTTTATTTTTCTCTGTTACCATTATCCTAATACGTTGGGTTCAACACCTTTTTGCTTTTTTTTTTTTCCGAATAATTTCCATTTGGTAATCAGTACCACAGGAAATGATAGAGTTTTAACATTAAAGCAGTTTTTCTTCCACCCAAGTAAACCATTAAGGACAATGGAAAGGAGAAGAAGTGTGCTTTTCAAGGCCATTTTTTTCTCTCTATTGTATCAGCTCATTGCAAATGGCATGTGTACAATTCACTTTTGACTGAATCATAATAAATATGAGACAATCTGGTATAAACCACTTTTTATAATGCAATGCTCACCAATAAATTCCACTTATAACCTTAAATCAAATTGGTGCAGATGCAAAAATTATGTAAAACCGGTGGTACCTGCTCCTGACCTTGTGCAGGCCCTCCCAGATTTGACTCAATAAACTTTTTCTTCCCTAATGATCTGGCAGTTTTTCCTATCAAGAGAATACAATGGGGGTGCTGCGAGGTGGGGGCAGTGAAGCTGTGATTCAGAGACCACCAGGACCCTTCAGAAGATGAATTTGTATGAGGTACCTGAAAAGTTGAAAAAAATCTCAATGCATTTCTGAATACACATATTCATTTTGAGCTGATTTCTGTTCCTCCTGTGGCCTGTAAAATTTCAGGGAATGTAGTTGAGGTCTGGAGATTTCCACAAAGAGATTAAAAGAGGCTATAAACCCAAGAAATAGTGGTTTTGTATAACTGTTGAGCATGAAATATTTTCAGTACCAAGGTGTCCTGATTTTCAGTATAGAAATTGAGTAAACACCTTATAAACATTCAGGGAACATTTCTATTAATGCTATTCATAATTGGGCATATGAGTTTAAGTCTAAAAAGGGCCTGCCTCATTATCTTTACTCGGAATAACATATGAGTCTATTTTTATATTTATTTCATAACCAAGTCAGTGAAGCGTACAGAAACCAGGTTTCTGTAGACATCTAGGTCTGATTTTGTGTTTTTTTTGTTTCTGTTTTTTGTTTGTTTGTTTGTTTTTTAGCAGCCAACCATTTTGGACCCTCAATAAACACTTTTATTTAATACTCACTGGATTTTATTATACTAACCAAGGACTTAAAATGTCTCTGCTTTCAAGAGAAGTTGGGTCTTCTCCGTCCATATGAAATCCTGAAATGTTTTCTTGCAATGTGTGAGTCAGTCAACTTTACAGTGAGGTTAGAAAGACTATTTATTTCCTGGCTCATTCTTGCAGTCTAGATGTTGGAAGGATTCTGTAGCTGCTTGGAGGGAGGTGCGGGAGCTTACTTATTTTTGGGGTGGTCGGGGCAGGGGATTTCATGGAGTCTTACCCAAGATTTTGGGTATTTCTAGCTCAGAGGGACCCCAGGGTGAACAGGAGTAGGACATGATAGGAGCAGGTGTAGTCAGGTAGGTCTGGGATGCAGCCTCACTTGAGCTACTTAAGGTATGTGGACTTGGGCAGATGACTTATCCTCTTTGAACCTCTGCTCTCCCTTGTAAATTAGGGATAATCCTATTCCCTTCCAAGGTAGATGTTAAGCTTAAATGAAAGACCATTGCAAAGTGGTCTGTAAAATATAGTTATATTATTATCATCATCTAGTTATAAAGTGGTCCAGCATCCTTGAGGGACAAATAATAGGGGAAAAACTTTGGATGATAGGAATTTGATGGTTTCAGCACATTTTGGTCACCCCACCCCAAGGTACTCTTAATTCCAAATATATTAATTAAGTGCTCTCTATATGCTAAGGAGCAGTTTTATTTTTTAAACAATGGTATCTCCATCTATTGTAAACTATGTTGCTAATAACAGTTACAACACCTTAGTTGTGGGAATTTTAAGAGTGTTGTTGAACTGTTATTGATACAATACACTGCACATATTATCCCTTGACAGAGATTCACCTTCCAACAGTTCTGGCTAATGGGACATGGAGGATGTCTGTGGGGATAGGTTTGCTTCCCAGTTAAAAATGTAGAACATGTTTGGGAGAAAGCCTTCTGACCATCCCTTCCTTTGTTAATTGCCGTAGTTATGTGAGAGCATGATGCTAGAGCTTTAGCAGCCATCTTGAAACCATGAGGCAGTTGGCAAGAGGATGAAAAGCCAAAATGCTGAGGCTGGTTGAACTGAAGGAAGGAAAAAAGTATGAAATTTAAATAATAAAACTGAGCTGCTGAAACAGAGTTGAGTTCACTCACTTTCAGGCTTGGTATTTGTTTTTTGGTTCAAAACTACTGTTAGGTTTTCAGTTATTTGTACAGGACCCCATTGGCTACTACACTGCAATATTCAAAGTGGAACATGGGAGGTGTGACATGGGGAGAAGAGAGGAAGCCTCTTCAGAATTAGAAAGGGTGAGTAGTTTTTTCAACCAGCCAGGAAGAAAGCTCAGATGAACATCTCAGTTATAAGAACAGAACATGTGGTCATCCACAGGCACAGTATTGTATGGAGCGTTTTAGAGGCTGTGAGTGGTCTAGCGTAGCTCAATACAGTGGTTCTCAGTTGGATAACCTCAGGGAGAATTTGGAAATGTCACAATGCCCTGGGGGTGATTCTAGTGTGTAGTGGAGGGGATACTAACTGTCCAGGAGTGTAAGAGTTGTGGAACTAACACAAATATCAAGCAGAAAATCCATGTGGAAACAAGATCTGGGTTGTCTTCCTTGTCTATATAACATCTCCTATGGGGGCAAGAAGGCTTCCTTTCTTTGCATACTGAGGAAGAGAAGGGGTGATTTCATCTCTTAGGGGAGAGAAACTGTAACCATGCTTAAATAGTGACTGGGGCCCTCCTGACAGCCACTCTTTTGAATATCATTAGAATTGTCTTCCTAAACACTTCAATTTTTCATTCAGAAATTGGTCATTCTTGTCATAAAAAACCCCAGCAACAGCAACAACCTAGGAACGAGGAATGAACTATCCACCTGAATGGAAGTTTTTATGTTTTTGAACAGATCAGACTCTTCACACAATAGAGTAATTCTAATAGGAAAACCTTAGGCAAAACTCTGCAGCTAGCATAGCTTCTTCCTTTACGGTTTTAAGAACTAAAGAGTGGGCATAGTTACAAGTGTAAAATAGGGAGAAGAATCTTTGTTTATTTTTCTGATTACAAAATAATATGTGCACATGGTGCAACTATACAATCTATAAAGTGAAAGTTTCCTACAATTTCCTTCCTTCCAGGTAAACACTGTTAATAGGTTGATGAATTAAAATGTTTCTACTGATAAAGCAACATGTTTGCTTCCATATGTGAATGGATGAGACCTATTTTTACATTTTTGGGTGACACACTATGTGACAGAAGCCATCTCTTACACGTACAGTGGAGATTTTTCCAGGAGGAGGGCAAGAGGAGAATTTTGCTTCTTTTGTTTCATCCAGGTCTAAAGAGTAGAGCTGATATTCTGCTGTATGCACCAGTCCAGCTGGCATCTGACCAGACTTGGCAAGCATCTGTTCTGATTGGTTGGTGCCTGTGGGCAGTAGTTAGATATTTTGCATATTACCCCTCTGCTCTGGACTGAATGGCATCCCCCCTCTCCATTCATATGTTGAAGTCCTGATGCCCCCTCCACCCCTCCGCAGTGTGGCTGTATTTAGACATAGGGTCTTTACAGAAGGAATTCAGGTTAAATGATATTGTGAGGGTGGGGTTCTGATCCAATGAGATTAGTGTCCTTTTAAGAAGAGACACCAGAGATTTCTCTCCTTTTCTCTTTTGCTCCCCATCATGTGAGGGCACAGCTAGAAGGCAGCTGTCTGCAATCCAAGGAAAGAGCTCTCACCAGACACCGATGCTGCTGGCACCTTGATCTCAGACTTCCAGCCTCCAGAACTGTGAGAAATATATTTCTGTCATTTAAGCCACCCAGTCTGAGGTATTTTGTTATGGCAGACTGAGCAGACTAAAACATTCTTCTAGCAAATATTGATTCTCCCTGAAAATTCCAGCAGTTCATTTAGTTATCTCGAGGATGTAATAGGTTGAAAGAAGATTTTTGGGTTTTGGTGGCCATTCACAGTTTATATGTCCACATGCGATTACATAAAAGCAGATTCCAAGTTCAAATTGCAATAGCATCAACCTTCTAGGTTCACTGTGTTCAGGGCACCACCTCTGCCTCTTCTGAACACGGTGTGGAAGAAGATTGTCCTACTCAGGAAGATTTCCTCATCAAATTCCCAGCCAAGTGATGACCTAAGCTCACAGCCCACAGCCATGTTTCCTTTTCCTCCATCCTCAAAATCTCAAAGCTTGGGTAAAGACAGAAAGGAAATCTTTCCCATGGAAATATTGTTTCTCACACACCCTCTTGTCTAAAGATAAACCAAGTGATCATTTGGGACAAATGTATTCTGGAGTGGACCATGGGAAGAGAAGGGGAGAGACAGAAAAACAATTTAATTCAAATCATAGCTGTCGCAGGAATTTGTATTAGTCCTTAATCATTTATTAAAAACATTTGGTCCTGGCTGTTGAAGAAGGATATTTTTTCTCTGTATGTTTAGAAACAGGTGAATGTGTTTTCTAATATGCATTGACATAACAGGACACACATAAAGCTAGGTGATCTTGGAACTTTCGATTGATTTCAATTCGAGTTTATTTGAAATCTCATGGCTTGATAAAAATATTCTCCAAAAGATATTCCTTAACTTTCTTGGGAAAAGTCAGGCTTTCTCATGTTTACCTGAAGATGGCCTTTTTTGATGACCTGTTAGATTACTTTACTGGTATGATTCTTCGATGTTTCTTGTAAAAATAGTTTATTAGCTCTTTTATTTAATTCATTTCAAACAGGCTTTGAGAGATCCTTACATACATATGAGAGCTCTTTGGTTAGATGGAAATTTATTTCAGTATATGCTACAAAAGTACTTTTCACTTATCACTGGAAAAAATCCAAAGAATAGCTTACAACCTTGACCCCTCCATGAGGGTTGGGGCAGACCCAAGCCTTCCTCAGCTGTTTAATAGGAAATCCCAATTTTCTCCTTGCTAAAGGTCATACCCATTAGGATTTGTCTAGAATGCCCTTAAGACACTTATGCACCTTGTTCTCAAAAATGACCACAGCATATCTAGAAAGGAGGGGACTTTTCTTGGCCATGCATGGGAACCACTGTTGGAATTTATCGGTGTGAGAAGAATGGAGGAACCAGGTTGTTGATGCCCATTCCCTGAGCTGTGGGGCAGGTTAAAGGCAGGAGCTGAATTGCATTTCATGGTCATGGTGGCTTCACTGTGTTGTTAATCAGCCATCCTTGTCCATCTTCACGAGGCACAAAGTCAGGAAGATCTTCAAAGGGAAGAACCCCCATTCCCTGTTATCAAAGGGTTCCCAAGTCCCATTTGGTTTGAATATGTTTCACATATTCTCTTTTCGAATGCAAAAAAATCTCAGTTGAAAACTCACTTTATTTACAGGCCCTTTATGTTCTTGGAGAAAACAAAGCCATAGAATCTCAATGCTGTGAACATGTGGCTTCAGACCATGGTGGGTTTTTTGGGAAAGTGCCAGGAAGGTTGTTTCTGGAGGAGAAACATTGGCATTTTTCCTGTGGAAACTTAATTGGAAATAGAATGGTGGTTTAGCCTAGACCAGAGATCAAAATGAAATGAGCTGGTATTTTCATCCTTGCCCCTTAATGGACCATAATCCTGATCATAAAAACCCACCACTTAAACTTTGGCAGTCTTGCTTGCCAAGAAAGTTTTATTACTAAGTATCAAGACATAGCTTCTCCAAGCCAGCTTTGAGACAAGGCCATGGGTGAAGAGAATGTGTTTGTGGACCAGTCAGGGCTCCCTTGCGATCCTGCAATAAGCTGTGCAGTGGTCCTCTGAGGCCTCATGACATTTTTCAGAGTGGAGAAATTATGCCTCAGCCCAGTCCATACAAACCGTATGTCTGGCCAAGGACACAAAAGGAGGTGTAGAGAATTCTGAGCCTCCGGTTTTTCCAAGAGTGGCAAGCTAATACATAAAACCCTAAACCACTTCAGGAATGTTTTTCCCCCTTCAGATGAATCCAGCGTGCTCTGGATAATCTCATGCAAAAGGGTCAGGACCTGCAGGCCTTCTGGGGATGGTGTTCCTAATCAGTTCTTTCTCACTTATGCCTTGTGCCTGGTCTGCTTATCATTGTGCCAATCAGTCACCCCTGGGCACTCTTGACTTGGCACTTGGCCCTGGATAGTTCATGGTCAGACTGATGTGTTCCATCCATCCTGTCAATCAGGTCTTCTCCTGTGTAGACAGTTACATGCTGAGCAAGCAGCACCCTCAGCTTTCCCTCATAATAGTAAGAAGTAAGTGGGATTTCCTCCAGCAAAAGTCCATCCAAGACCATTTTATGTAGTTTTAATGTCAAAAGTGGACCCACTCCAGAGTTTACCTAGACTGGGGATCAGCCATACTTCTATGATTCTAGTAAAAGATAATTCATTTCCAAATTAAAACTTTTAAAGATACAATGGACTTCTGATCACTCCCGTAGCTTAAAGAATGCAGTAGGAGTTAAAAGTGTTTTGACTTAAATGACTAAATCTTATTTTTCCAAATATAGTATAAAAACCACTTAGATTTCTGTTGCCTATCTCCCTTGCCTCAGAGCACTTTGCAGGGCCCCCAGAGGAATGCTGCTTTGCTTCACAGCGCCCATGCAATGGCAATCCTGTGAAAAGCCAGCACAGTCCTGCCTGGCTAGCTTTCAGAGGATGAAGTGAAAACCATTTCTGTGTCTGAAACAAGAGGGCGTATATTGTGTAGGCAGAAGGCAATTATCCAAGTTGGATTTGGGCCAGACCAGTAGGGTTAAGTTGCTCCTCTTGCAAAAATGACCATCTGGGCTTTAATGACCCAGAGTGGCCAGGCTGGCATTAATTTACACCTCATCCCAGGAAGGCACCTCTGAGAATGAGAATGCCTAGTAATGTAATACTGGTCCTTGGCTCTGAGGGAAGGGGGCTGGTGTTAAGTGGAGACGGGAACTTTTTGTACATAAGAGAGTGTATTCCGGAATGAGGGCAGGAGTTCACAAAAAGGCTACCCTTTGAAACAGAAGTCAGTAAGAGTCAACAGCAAAGGAATGAGCCCAGACACTAGTCATAAGACCCATCCTAAGATGTGCTGGGTCCATTCATATCATTTACCTGTTCATTTGGCAAAGGCTTATGGGAAGCTCACCAAGCACCTAACACTGTGCTAGCAGATATACAGCGTTAAATGGACAGTGGTCTCTGCTCGCAGTCTAGCAGGGGTGTGAATATAATAAACACACGCTTTTGTAGAAGCCTTTTCAAGGCTATCACAGTACAGGAGAGGCAACAAGGGACATTTCCTGGGGGTGGTAGGTGTAGAGTGAAACAAAGTTGGGAGTTTTCAGAACTCATTGAAGGTGACCCAAGTGTTGAAAATCATGCTTTAACACAATATTTTTTAAAAAGCTATAATAGTTTACATTCATTTAAGCCTCACTATGTATCAACTGCTGTTCTGAACTCTCTATATGTTAATATACTAGATGAATCTTCCCCAAAGCTCTATGAAGTAGAGGCTACTATTATTCCCATCTTCCAACTGAGGAAAATAAAGCACACAGAGATGAAGCAAATTGGCCAGCACTACCCAGAGACTAAATGGCAGATTCTTTTTTTTAAAAAAATTTATTTAATTTAAAATTTTTATTGAGGTATAGTCGATGAACAATATTATATAAGTTTCAGGTATACAACAGAGTGATTCACAATTTTTAAAGGTTATACTCAACTTATAGTTATTATAAAATATTGCTATATTCCGTGTGTCATACAATATATCCTTGTAGATTATTTATTTTATACATAGTAGTTTGAACCTCTTAATCCCCTTAAGTGGCAGATTCTTGACTTGAACTTGGAACAAAACAAAGTTATATAAAAAGATATGAGAAAGAGATTAGTATAAACCAAAAGATTACCTTGTAAAATGACGAAATTTTGGTTAACAGTGAAAGATATTTTCTTAATATTAAACATACTCATAAGGAGACCAAACTATCTTTAAGTCTTTCCTTTTGGCCAATGGAATATTCCTTACTATGTTGTTACGATGAGAAAATGAAACACAGTTAATTAGAACTTTGAAGAAATCTTATTTCAAAAGCTTTTAAAAGCCATTCTGCCCAATACAGATTTCTGCAAACTCTGCAAGTAGTTGTAAGAAACTAGTTTTTAATAAATCAGTAGTGATTTATTAGTGAATTGGGCATTTAGTTGAATGGATTCTTTGGCATTTGATTTTCAACAAATTAGTTTTTGATGAAATGATTTTCTGTTACTGACTTATAGCCAATTCTCACACCTGGGAGACCCTAAGGTAAGGCCCAGCAAATGCTTTCTCTTGTGCCTATAGTCTGCAGGTTACAAGAGCAATGTATGTCTTTTTTCAAAAGAATTTATTTTTTTGAAGTATAGTTGATTTACAATGTTGTGTTAATTTCTGCTGTACAGCAAAGTGATTCAGTTGTACATATATACACATTCTTTTTCATATTCTTTCCATTACAGTTTATCCCAGGGTATTGAATATAGTTCCCTGTGCTATACCGTAGAACCTTGTTGTTTATCCATTCTATGTATAATAGTTTGCATCTGGGGAGCAGTGTATTTCTAAGCACAATGACACTTCAAGTGGCAACCAAAGACCCGTTAATGTGATGTGATAAAGAAGAAGTAAGGTGGGTTTTGCACAAGAGAATTTAGTGGCTGCAACTTTTTATGACTTAAGCAGATTCAGAATTCTAACCCATTTCTAATTCCAAATTCCATGTCTTTTCTATGGTGCTCTGTTGCCTCACAAGAACATTGTATTAGCATCAAATTCCAGTAAGTATTTTCAGACCGTGCTCTGAAATCTCCTTAGGGCTCTTTCCTGAGATAGCTTTGTGGAACTATACTTACTGTGTCTTTTTTTTTTTTTTTTTAACATCTTTATTGGAGTATAACTGTTTTACAATGGTGTGTTAGTTTCTGCTTTACAACAAAGTGAATCAGTTCTACATCACCCTCCCTATCCCACCCCTCTAGGTCGTCACAAAGCACCGAGCTGATCTCCCTGTGCTATGCGGCTGCTTCCTACTAGCTATCTATTTTACATTTGGTAGTGTATATATGTCCATGCGTGTCTTATCTCTTACAAATGTTAATCAAGAAGGCTGGAGGCAAACGTGAAGGAGAAAAAAACCAAGCCAAAACAAAACAAAGCAACTAACCTACCCACAGTCCTGCAGTGAGTAATAGATGATGTTAGAAAAAATGGTACCAACTCTCCAGACATCTCGCTTGAGGAGGCATGAGGGGCTTTGAGACTTCCTTTAGCTCCTTGTGGTCTTGTGAGTCTGAATGCTGCTGGATTTTGTGGGATGCTTATTGCTTGTTGGACCAATGACTTGGCCAAACTGTCTGTAGGTGCTGCCAGGGCTATGGATTCCCTGAAATGTTTCCATAAGATCTTTCCATCTTAGCATTTCCACTCCCACCCTCTGTAGAATTTCCTAAAGAAATTCTTCAGAATATGTTCTAGCAGTTTTCCAGCACATCATTCCAATGAGCCCAAGTTGTGCCCAGCACTGCTACCCATCAAATAGGTGTCGATGCCATGTTGGCACCAATTTGGCACTGCTCTGCACAACTGCGTGTGTCTGGTTTGTGAACATAACAGCACTGGGCTTTCACTAGGGTGTAAGGCAAGTCCCAGCACTTACTGCCCTGCCAGAGTGCCCTGATGCGAATAAATCCGACGTACTAACATCACCCTGGTTAACATCTCTTGAAGACAAGCCCTCCTTCCAAGAACGTTGCTACGTGTGGGTCTCTCTCTGGGGAATTTCTGCATTTCATATCTATTACATGTGTCCTGCTGTGGATCTCTCCTTTTTTTCCTCATAAAACTTTTAATAAAGTATGACGTTCTTAAAACAAAGGGTATTTCCTTCAAAATCCTCTTTGGTGGCCATCTAATGATTTTTTAAGCATAAAAATAAGCTGTTAATACTGGAGACGTTCCTTAAACAGGGCTACCGCTCACCAGGGGCCTGGGAAGATTTGTATTTCAAATGTCAGGACCTCAGAGAGGAAGCTTTTGTGGCTCTAAGAGCTATTCCACTTTATAGTTGTGAAAATTTGTTTTTGAAACAGTTTTTTATGGATTTACAATACCGCATCAGCCTGGCGACCAGGGCCTCATGCTGTTTGGTGAGATTTTGCTCACTCCCTTCTCCCAATATTAGCACCTCATCATGGGTCACAATACCTCCAGGGGACCCCACTTTTGCTGATGTGGCAAAGTATGGTACGAATTAAGCTACCCTGGTTGCGTACAGAGAACTGCCAACATTTTCTTTTTTGGTGCTTTTATTTTCAAAAGGGCAGAATTGGCCCGAACCATGTGTATTTTATTTACATCTCATACATAAATGGACAAAAATTATTAACCAGAATTAAGGCTTATAACATTTTCCCACCACAAATTTGGCAATATATACAGAGATTGTAACTGCCCATAGGTCTGTTTTGCTTTGCAAGCTAGCTTGATGGACAAAGTTCTATTTTTAAGCTAACACTTTATTTTCACTTGTCAATCCAGTTCTGGCCTTGGAATAATAAAGTTGAAGTGTTTTTACAGTGTTCCGAATAGAACTATCAAGAAAATAATTGTGACTATTAAAAATCATCTTGGGCCTTCAGTTCCAAGATAGTAATTTCATTAATTAATGTTACCAACTTGTTTTTCATCACAGAAACATTTGGTTTGGTTGCTTGGCCATACATTAATTATTGGGAAATAGAAATGGTTTGTGCTTGGGGCAAGTTATCTTTTGGAAGAAGACCTTTCTATGAGTGATCTGGAAAATGGTAAGTTGGTTTGCATTGCAACTGAATAAGCGAATGAATGCAAAAGTGTTTGATGTGCCTCTGAAGGAACAACTGAACTTGAGGAAACACTTGTCTTGAGGGTTTGGGAGGATAGGGAGGAGAGTAAATGAACTCTTTCAAAACAAGGGGAGATCTCAAGGCAAACAGCATGGAAATGATTTCATCTCAGGAATTCAAACAATGATAGATATAACTGAGGAATGGTAGTGTGGACAGTGGGGTAAAAGGAAGTAAATCTGGGTGTAGATGAATGTTTTAAAAGTCATGGTTGTATCTATTAATGAAGAATAAGAAATGCCCTTGTGCCCAGTAACAGATACAAAGTATGGTTTGTTTGCAAAAGTCAGCTGCGGACAAGTCACAGCCTTCCTCTAAGAAATTTTTTCTAGAAGAGCAAGAGGAAAGATTCCTGTGACTTATTGTTGAGAAGCAATGTTGGAGAGAAGAGCATAGCGTTTGTCATGTGCTTCGAGCGTCAAGTGCTACGGCCCCACTGAAAGGTGGAGAGAGGCTCTCTGGGGATGTAATTTCCAGATTCTTTTCCCATGTCAGATAACATCTCTGACCACAGTAACACGTTCCTATGCTTTTAAATATTCTTTTTTTTTTAACATCTTTATTGGAGTATAACTGTTTTACAATAGTGTGTTAGTTTCTCCTTTACAACAAAGTGAATCAGTTATACATATACATATGTTCCCATATCTCTTCCCTC